>NC_057714.1:16671093-16814932 GCF_004010195.1 Chiloscyllium plagiosum | reverse complement strand
TATGTGGGGGGTTCCTGGACTAGGGGGGATAGGACAGTGTTGAGGTAGGTAGAGATGAGTTCAGTGGGGCAGGAGCATGCTGAGACAATGGGTCGGCCAGGGTGGTCAGGCTTGTGGATCTTGGGAAGGAGGTAGAACCAGGCAGTGCGGCGTTCCCGGACTATGAGGTTGGAAGCTGTGGGTGGGAGATCTCCTATGGTGATGATGTTCTGTATGGTCTGGGAGATGATGGTTTGATGATGGGGGGTGGGGTCATGGGCGAGGGGGCGGTAGGAGGTGTCCTCGAGTTGGCGCGTTCCCGGACTATGAGGTTGGAAGCTGTGGGTGGGAGATCTCCTATGGTGATGATGTTCTGTATGGTCTGGGAGATGATGGTTTGATGATGGGGGGTGGGGTCATGGGCGAGGGGGCGGTAGGAGGTGTCCTCGAGTTGGCGTCTGGCTTCAGCAGTGTAGAGGTCAGTGCGCCAGACTATCACTGCACCCCCTTTATCTGCTGGCTTGATGGTGAGGTCAGGATTGGAGCAGAGGGAGTGGAGGGCAGCATATTGTGAGGGTGAGAGGTTGGAGTGGGGGAAGGGAGGTAGACAGATTGAGGCTGTTAATGTCCTGGCGGCAGTTGGAAATGAAGAGGTCGAGGGTGGGTAATAGGCCAGCACGGGGTGTCCAGGTGGATAGAGTGTGTTGTAGGTGGGCGAAGGGGTCCTCGGAAGGTGGACTGGAGTCCTGATTGTGAAAGTAAGCACTGAGGTGGAGGCAGCGGAAGAAGTGTTCAAGTAGAAAGGAAGATAGGCAGGTAGGACAAGTCATGGGGACAGAGCTGAGCTGGAAGTCTGGAGCTGGGGTGAGCTGGGGGGGAGGGGAAATGAGGAAACTGGTGAAGACTTCCCTATCCACCTATCCACTCCACCCTCCTCTCTGACCTATCACCTTCATCCCCACCCCCATCCACCCATTGTATTCTTTGCTACATTCCCGCTTCCTCAACAGATAAATGGAGGTAAGCATTACTGCTTGAAAGAAGTTAGTGAGATTCCAGCAATGACTATGGGCAAGAAATGCAGGAATATTTTCTCCCAGTCATTAAGCAGATGTGTTAACCTCCCAAGCAATGGAACACAATCTTCCATTACCATTTACTGTGATTACCGACTGACACCCATCTCTTTAATCTTTCTCCTAAACTCATTTGTCTTTCTCCAATTACCCTTCAACATCTCTGCTCAATTCATCCTCTGGTCTCTCTTTGAGACTTTCCATCCACCTCCCCTCCCCAAATTTCCCCTTTCTGACTCTCATTTACCCACCCAGTCACTGTTCATCTATTCCTGTACCCCTGAATCATCTCCTACTCTCCAAACAATGCTGTACTCATTGAAAACTCCTGATCGCTGATTTGAACAATACAAACCTGCCAAAACCTGACTCTTGATCTTCCACAATATTTCCAGCTGGAATGTCAATTAAGTTGGTATCTGGATGGAAAACCTTTGAAGAAAACTTCAAACTCCATAAAATTAATTCCCTACATCATTCCAGAACTCCTCCCCCCAGATTTGGAAATCCTATGCCAGTAAATATTAGGCCTATAAAGCTAGTGATCTGTGCTTTAGGTGACATTGGTTGGTAAAGTGTGTCATTATCATTCTAGAGAGTAATGATTTGTATACCATCTCTAAACAAACTACAACACTTTTAATGTACAGTGGATCACATAAGATTGCAAGGATTGTAAGTTAGACTAACAGAAGTACTTACAAATTAGCCTCAAACTGCTTTATTTCAAATTTAGATATCTTGAAGTTTGGTGCATATTTGTGCTGTTTTGAGAATATGACATTTTAATAAGATATATTATAGTCATCAGCAGAATTAGTGACCATGGGAGATAATTACTGTGGGTATTTGTAGAAAAGATTGTTTTAGGCACAAACTATAAAATTATTAATTTAAGATAAAACCACACCGTTATCAACAGCTGAATTGTTTAGCCATTTTTCAGATCATCTGCTGAAACTATTCATTGCCTTACAATGTAATTTTAATTCTGGGTTTGGCCAACGTAATGCAGTATGAGAGAGAATAATTGTACAAATGTTATTCCACTGAAAAAAATGAAGGAGCATCAATTTACTCTTGGATGTTCTGAAAAGAAGACAAGGTAAATTGTAGGATAACAACTGGCATTCTCCACCATACATCGCAATAGTTTCTTGCATTCAATCAACAGACATAAAAAATGACCCAAAGAACCTCCAGGCTTTCACTGATGTGATGGATCAATGGTAACTTTTTTGTGGTTCTTTTAAGAATAATGCTTGGGGCTAGAATACCACTTTGAATTCTGCTGATGTGTATAGTTACCCTTGTGCTCCAGTAACAGGCACCTGCAATGTAACTGACAGAGCCCAGTTGCAAATCTATAACGTTTCTGGCCATGATTAATCTGATAAATAATAAATATATCAATCTAGTCTTTCAGACAAGGACAAATTCGTACCAGCAGGGAAGCACGAGTCCTCTTTTACAACAGCCTGTAGTGGCTGAATTAATTATTTAATGCTTAATTCTTCAGGAAATGAGAAAGTTTTGATTAATGTTGTCCGGGTGTCAGTTCTCAGTTGTTTGATATGTGTCAGATAATTTTCTCCTTGCAGTTGCTCCAGAGGACCTGGAGGCTACTGTCAATGGGATCAGAAGATGAAGTTCTTGAGATTAATTGAAGTGAAAATTAAGCGAAATGTTCTGTAAGCCCCTACCATGGATAACATTTCACATGCTAAATTTAGTTGTATTTTGTAATGTTAGCCTCTGTGTGCCCTTGTTTCAAACATTTATTTTTAATGTTGTAAGAAACTATTACAGTTTTCTTTCATTAGAAATTGTATCATGTAGATATGTTAGTATAAAATGCATATTGTATCTAAGATGTAAGTTTGTGTACTTAGAATTATGCTGCGTGTAATTGTGGTAGAACAAACATTTTCTCTTTAATGCATGATTGGTTTCCTACCTTTTTACATGTTCATCTGGAGGCATAAATTTGAGATGGATGTGTAAGATATGTTCCAGTGCACAGAATCATTTTAATGCCTTTGAAAAAATACTTGCAATCAGACAAATGTTTAGGAGTGCTTAATGAAATAACATTTATATTAGCTAGACTCTACTTGTTAATGAATAATGAGGTGTTAAACTGACCTATTTGGATGAACATTTGAGAACGCATTCAGAAAGCTGAGACCAGGAATCCCTGAGTCACTTCTTAAGTGCATGTCAAGTGTATGAAATGAAACATTACGCACTAAGTAAAAACGATACCATAACAATTACTGTTATAAGAAAAATAAATGATGGACAATGCAACAATGAATGCACACACGTACACCCACAATAATGTTTAAAGGCTGAATTTATGAAGGTTTAACAATAATATTCTGTTACACCAGTTGGATCTTTTAACTTATTAAAATGCAACAGTTCTTTCAACTGGCAGAAAACAAAATGGTCCAAATATATAAACAAACATTATGAATTTGGTATCAATGTTACACAAGTCACAGTACTTTCTTGCTTTCTCTTTATTTCATTGGAGATTTTTTTTCCTTATATTTGAATGCACGACCTTTTGATAGAAGTCATAAATATAAAAAGAATGTAGAATAAATACTGGAAGTTATAGTCATCAATGGCAATGATGTTCTTGATAAAATTATGACTACCATTATCTCAGGTAAAGTAAGGATTTCAGTGAACTAAAATCATTATTCCTCCTTTCAGGACAGGAACTATGAGCTCACTGTTCGACCCCCAGAATACCCAGTCGAATGCCTGTAGAAAGCCTGAGATCTTAAAACTCAAAGTGGGTTTTACTCTGATTGTGATTGAGATTTTAAAAGATCCTATTTAGCCAGCCACCTGCTGGATGCGAGTAATCAGTTTTTCCCTTACCATAATGGAAGTAAATGGGGGTGGAGCTCTTAAACAGCCAGTTTGGAAAAGAAAACAGGAACAAGTGTTTAAACTGGTGCATTCTTAAAGCTGCTGAATTTGTGCTTGTTTGATGACAATTATAATTTTTGAACAAAAAAACAGAAGGAACTCCTTAAAATTGATTTGGATACACGCTCTCAAGCTATAGTTTAACACTGCCAAAACATAGGATACTCAAATGATTATTCAAATGTAGCACCATTCTGAATGTCTTTTCTATATTTCAGTGAATTTCATTTAAAATCACTTCCTAATGCAAAAAGCACAACTATATTTTTTCGAGAAAAATGCAGCAAAATGTGTGATGTTCTTTTGCTTTTCGAAGCTTTTAAAAACTGCCAGATCTGCATAATAATAAATAATTGATTAGGGAATCTTCCTATTTTAATTTCTAGTCAACACTTCCATTTTATTTACATGGTTATCTATTTAAATTAAATAGTGAGTATTATTTTTCTTTAAACTAATATTCAAAGCCATGTTGTAATTGACAAGAAAATAAATAATTGCTCTGATAAGTTTCGCCATTGTGATATCTGCCATGGTATCAAAGGTAAATTACCGCTCCGGCACCCTCAAGAGCCATACACCATGGGGCGCTGATCTGATTGTACAGAACAACCCAAACAAAATCTCTTCTGTCCCAAATAATAATTTTCGTTTACCAAAATTTTGTTCTGTTTGAAATGGAGTATCATGTGGTGACTGACAGAATGCTTTGTCCAATACAGCTTTACTGGTTGTAACAAGCATCAAGACATTAGACTAAACAAAAGCTGAATTGGCGGCATCATCAATCACAGGGGTTGACAGTCGATTTCAGTTTGTTTGTTACACTCTGCATAATAAGTGATTGGATCAGGTTTAATTAGATATTGGGTAATCAATCATTGCCAACAAGGCACACAGCTTGGGACTCCACAGCCGTACAGCAAAAAAAATTAAAGCAAATCCCTTAAGAAACTCCGTGCACATGTGGTACAGTTAAAAAAAAGGAGAGCTGAGTGAGATCCCACATCATTGCCATGAAACAGCAGCCAGCATTGATGAGACAGTGTTACAAGTTTACAACAGCTGCCGACTAATGTTTGATCAGTGATAAAATATGCCAAGGTGACAACATCTTGCTGCCCTGCATATCAGAGACTAGCATTAAAAATGCAGTGAGGTTTGAACTGACCCAGAAGGTCTTCTGTTCCCTCAAGATACAAGGGAAAGAGACAAATTTACAGGATGTCAGGAACAATATCCATTTGTGTTAACTGTTCAAAAACCAGAAAAACATCCTTTGTTTATCTCACTATGCCTGTAAATGGTGAATAAGTTATCACAGAGAATTAAGAAAAATTGAGCACAGGAAAAGGGCACACTAAAGTTATCTGAGAATGAGCAAAGCAGTATCAGCTGTGACTGGCATTAGGCCATGTTTTGGAAATTATTCTGTGATGGAAATTGTTTACTTCCTCCAAAAAGCTTTTTACAATAAAGCTGGCAGCTTGGGCATGCCAAGCTGATTCTCTGAGTAAATGTCACCTGTCTGACTGTGACTCGTCAATCCTATAAGGTGCATTCGAGTATAACGCCTCTCAGGAACATGCTCTGGCAGCCATATTGTTTGGAAAATGGGCCAGCTCCATCTGACTGTTCTCATAAATGTTTATGAAACAGCACGCCTGCCAACTTACATAAAGCAGCCGTGCACAGTAATTGACTTTTCAATAATATTGTGATAAGGTTTCTCGCAATAATTGAACCGTAAGATTTTTTAAACTAATATTGAAACAGCTAGGTACTGCTAGTCTAGTCATGTGAATTAAAATCTTAAGATGGCCTCTTGAGTAGGTAAAGTGAGACTATTAGCCTGCTCATAGGAAACCCAAGAATCTGGAGAATTACATTTTGGCTTGGTGCAAAACAAAAGCAAATAATTACTTATAAATAACCTCAGTCAAAAAAAACCTATAATTAAATATGTGGTCAAAATTTCAGGAGAGGAAAGATCTGTACTTCAATACTGAAAATTGCCAGAAAGTCACGGAACCATGACACACAATACATTGCCTACGATATTCACTTTAAAATGTCTCACCATGAGACAGAAGTATTTCTTAAATATTTAATTTATTTTAATATTAATTTTCTAAACGGGTGTTTCATCTGCATCTTGTTTCTTTTTCTATTTGCCACATTCTGTTTGGTGCTGTCAATGCAGTTCTGCGATCTGCCAACACGGAATGCACTTCAATGCATGAAGTATATCCATTCTTTTTTCTTCAGTATTCCCCTGTCTGACAACCTTGCCAAGAATTGACAAACTTCAGTCCCAGAAGCGTGGGGCTGGCTCAAGTGACATGTAACCCTGGGGCTCAAAATTGTAACCATCTGCTTGGAAGGCAAACACGCTAATGCCTAGTGCCATCAACCCATCACCTTTGAGCTAAACTTTAAAACTTATGCCACAAAAAATTCCTGGAAAAGTTATTAAAAAATTAAAGTATGCAATCAATTTTTTTTATCAATTAATCTGCCTCATTATATTAAATCAGTCACACATTTTAATTAGTCTTCTCTTAAAGCTGTAATATCCCTTGTGATTGACCTGCATTGGCTGTATTTAAAGTCTATGAAAATTGAAACTCTTTAGTACATTCGAGATTCTGTAAATCAATTCAAATGGATTATGTTAAGCTCTGTAATTGATTGCTTCACTGCACTTTCTCAGATTTTCTGGGGGAAATAACACTCTGGGAAATAAAAAAAAGCTAATGATTTTACCTCACGACTTCGTATGAAAGTAAGACAAAAGATTTTCTCATATCCATAGCTGAAGTGTTGTCCAAGAAGTCCTCAATGGAAAGAAGAATATTCATCTCACTTGTGTAAAGGTGGGAAAAGACTCCAGTGGGACAATAACCATGGTCCCTGTGGTTTGGCACATCACAAAATCTGACCATTAATTGAACAAGATTATGTAGACAGTCATGATGCCTCAGCAGACCCCATGTTAAATAAAGTCACACATAGGCTTCTACCAGGGTCAATTTACCAAGTGCTGTGACAATGGAGAATTGGCATCAGAGACAGAGTTGCGAACTTGAGAGGCCCTAGTTAAAAGTCTGTACACAAGTGATGGATATTTGAAAGTCATATGATATCTTTGTTGGGCATCAGTCTCTGTAGCTGCACACTCTTCCATAGGCGGTGTACCTCAGAACTCTGTTGGAAGCTGGGGAAGTGCTTGCTGGGTCCCTTGTTGAGATATTTATATCATCAATAGTCACAGGTGAGACGCTAGAAGATTGGAGGTTGGTTAATGTGGTGCCACTATTTAAGAAAGGTGGTAAGGAAAGGCTAGGGAACTATAGACCAGTGAGCCTGACATTGGTTGTGGACAAGTTGTTGGAGGGAATCCTGAGCGACAGGATTTACAAGTATTTGGAAAGGCAAGGACTGATTAGGAATAGTCAACACAGCTTTGTGCATGGGAAATTATGTGTCACTAACTTGAGTTTTTTGAAGAGGTAATGAAGAGGATTGATGAGGGCAGAGTGGTGGACATCATCAATATGGACTTCAATAAGGAATCCTCATGGTAGACTGGTTAGCAAGGTTAGATCATGGAATACATTTGGATACAGAACTGGCTCAAAGGTAGAAGACAGGGTGATAGTGAAGAGTTGTTTTGCACACCAGCCATGTGCCACAAGGATCTGTGCTTTTCATCATTTATATAAATGATTTGGATGTGAACATAGGAGGTATGGTTAGTAAGTTTGCAGATGACACCAAAATTGGAGGTGCAGTGGACAGTGAAGAAAGTTACCTCAGAGTACAACAGGATCTTGATCAGATGGGCCAATGGGCTGAGGAATGGCAGATGGAGTTTAATTTAGATAAATGTGAGATGCTACATTTTGGAAAGGCAAATCAGAGCAGGACTTATACATTTAATAGTAAGGTGTTGCGAGTATTGCTGAACAGAGAGACCTTGGAGTGCAGTTTCATAGTTCCTTGGAATCGCAGGTAGATGGGATACTGAAGAAGGCATTTAGAATGCCTGCATTGGTCAGTGCATTGAGTATATGAATTTGGAGATCATTTTCTGGCTGCACAGAACATTGGTTAGTCCACTTTTGGAATATTGCTTGCAATTATGGTCTCCCTGCTGTAGGAAGGATGTTGTGAAATTTGAAAGGGGACAGAAAAGATTTATAGGGATGTTGCCAGGGGGTTGGAGGGTTTGAGGTATACGGCGAAGCTGAATAGGCTGGGCTGTTTTCCCTGGAGCATGACTGAGGGGTGACCATACAGAGGTTTATAAAATCATGAGGGGCATGGATAGGATAAATAGACAATGTCTTTTCCAAGGAGTGGTGGAGTCCAAAACTAGAGAGCATAGATTTAAGGTGAGGGGGCAAGATTTAAAGGGGACCTAAGGGGTAACACGCTGAGGGTGGTGCGTGTATGGATTCAGCTGCCAGAGGAAGTGGTGGATGCTGATACAATTAAAACATTTAAAAGGAATTTGGATGGTTATATGAATAGGAAAGGTTTAAGAGAGATATGGGCCAAATGTTGACAAATGAGCCTAGGTTTATTTATGATATCTGTTTGGCATGGATGGGTTGGACTGAAAGGTTTGTTTCCATGCTCCACAGCTGTATGACTTTATGACTGGCTTACCCCAAATGAGAGGAGGCAAGATTTGATGTGCTAAAGAAAGAAGGTTCTCCCAAATTGTGGAGAACCTGAATTGCTGGCTGTGGAATCATTTGGCAAAATCCCCATATTTAAGAATATAAGGAAGAAAATGTTGCAACCTGGAATATTAGGACACTCATGACCTAACTTATGAGTGATTATCTGGAAAGAACTACAATTGTATCAGTGATGTGCCTGCTTTGAAAGGGGCATCTGAAGAACACCAGAGAAGACCACCTTTGACAAATTTAGGACTGACTTGAGAACAAATTTTGAGCTGAGTTGAGGAGGAACTTCTTTGCCCAAAGGCTTGTGAATCTGTGGAATTCCCTGCCCAGTGAAACAGTTGTTGCATGATTTTAAGATAAAGATAGCTTGATTGTGAACAGTAGGGTTCTGGTAAGCAGGTGGACAATTGGACTTGAGACCATGAAGTGATCAGCTATGATTCCTATTGTAGGTGGAGCAAGCTTGATGGGCCAGATGTCCTACTCCCTGCTCCTGTTTCTTATGTTCTTATGGACAGGAAAGTCTGACAGTAACCTTCATGTCCACAGAGTTGTTTTTTCCATCTGTAATAGGAACTTGAATGCAGAGCCAGAGCTCCTTAGTTATATAAATAAAATGTTCATGATGCTTCACCTACAGCTCAGCTTCAACCAGTGATTATGCTTGGCACTTGCCTTTAAAATAAGAAAATGTTAGTCATGTTTTGAAGGGGTTCGGTCTGGTCGATAAAAACAGATTATAATTTGGTTGAATTAGTGGTGGTTATACACCCAACATAAAAACATTGTAAGACTCAAAAGACAAAAGGATCAATGTCTCAGCTGTAAAGCGTCCCAACTGAACACGGGTGAACCAAGTGCAGTTCAGAACCAGTTTAGAAATTGTCACATATCCAAATCCATCCCAGAACAGTAGAATCAAATAACCATATTTGAACTAGATTCCTGTTTTCACGTCATTGGGTTTGAGTATTTTTGTCATCAGAACTGGTTTGATGACAATAATGCTGAAATAAGTGACTTCCTAAGACAAAAATGAATAGCTTTCGTTGCCAGGTGGAACAATCCATGGTTGTAAGGCCAGAAGACAGTATTCCAACAGCTGAAGGATGACACTCAAAGATAAAACAGAAAGAAAAGTGATTGTAATTGGAAGATTAAGCCTAAGAAAGCCAACAGTCACGATAGCCAACTATCATGACATGCTAAGCTTTTTTATAAGCTTGCAGTGCCATCTATACACGAAGGTCAAATGGATATAAGTCCTTTACTCACATCCTGAATGTGAAAAGCAGTAGAAAGGGTAAATGAGACATCCTGGTCTGACTTCTATACTAAAAGAATCGGGATGGGTGGTGGGATGCTGGATCCTAATCTCCTGGTCCCTTACAAGGAGAAGATCTTTCTCTTGGCTGGTGAAAACCAGGACCATTCCTGTTGGGAAGTCAAAACCTCCATGGTCCAGCAATCAGATAAGAAGTGTCATTTATTGTCGTGCTACCCTCCAACTCCCACCACTGTGTGTTTCATATTAACATGGCACAATGCATAGAGTCATGGAGTCATACAGCACGGAAACAGACCTTTTGGTGTAACTAGTCTATGATGACCAAGTTTCCAAAACTAAACTAATCTCAATTGCCTGCGTTTGGCCCATATTCTACACATTGGTCATGTACCTTTTGTTTCCTTCAGGCACCGGTGAGATGTCCGAGGGGGCCACAGTCAAGAAGGATGCCCTGCAACCTATGCCCTTCTCCACCCCTTCCTAACAGAGCCCAGAAGCCTCAGAAGAAGCACAGGCAATGCTGTCTCTTACACCCTGCCACAAGCTCAGATACTGACACCTCCATCTGTGCTTAATGTAGATTAGGGTTGGGAGCACTGCTTGGTGAGCACTTCACTGCAGCAGATTAGTAGCATTTAGAGGGTTGCCTGAGGTCAGGCACTTACTCAGCCTCAGGCAAGAGAGAAGCTATTGATGTTGGCTGCAAGTGCAAGTTAGAAGACATGGAGCCCAAGTTCCTGCACCATGTGTTGGCAATGGGTAAATGGCAGGTGATTGCTATTTTGACAAATCATCTTTCCAGCAGGACAAATAGTGAGATTCAGTAATCATCTTGCATGACATGGCAAGGAGTGCTTGGGACAAGAATTTGAAGTGAACACTAATGCCAAGGGTTTACAAAGCTCATTTTGCTTACAGGTATGCTGAACTTCGGTGTACCGGTCTCTGTGTAATGGTGTTGCTCTTTGAAAAGCCTTGCATTGCCCCTCCAACATAGCATGGAACACTTACCAAGCCCACTCTGGGCATGGTCACAGCCATTTCCATCTCCACTGTGGATTTTTTATTTATAGGATGATGCAAGGCAACAGTAGAGACACCTCAAACTATGATTCTCAAACTCTACCTCGCTGTTTTGATGAATGGCCAAACCTAAGCATCCTTTTCCAGGTAGCCCTCCACAGCATTTGCATTGCCCAAATCCTCATCCCACCTGTCTTTCTGTATCTTCACCTATTCACTTTCTCTCCCATTTCCATGCATATCAAGTCAACATGCTAGTGCATTACACACCCGAAGGAAGATTGGGTGTTGCTTCCCTCCTATTGAGTTGACTGTCTTTGGTATTTTAATCTCCTTTGCATCCCAGCATTCTGACTTCAATCCCCATTGTTAAGTTCCCTAGACTTCCTCCCGAACCTGTGGCCCCTGATAATCCCCACTTTAGTGGACAGACCTTGAGTGGCTGAGATGGACAGCCTGAACAAAGTGAAACAGATTCCTGACTGATATCATTACAGCTTCCCATCTGTCTTCTCATGACTCCCCAAGCTGGGTAAACAGAACTGAATGAGGTCCACTCCCTGGACTATAATGGCACAGGCACCTGACTGTAACCTTCCTTGTGGGCCATCTGACAATGCTCAGCCCCCTTGGGTGATACTGCAATCTACGCTAGACTCACTGTGCCAGAAACCCATGACTGAATGGTTTCTCAATGGACTTGATTGAGGACAGCTCCCCTTAGAATTTGAGACATGGCCATTACTTGCAGCATATGCAGTGTGTGTACTGTATATGCAGCTGGCGCATGGTGCATGGTTTGAATTTGACTAAACACTATGCCGTTCAGAAAAGTATCCACCTCATGCCTAATGGCTGTCACCCAGAATAACAAGCTGCCTTGCTTTGCTTATACACTGAACTGCAAGCAAGATAGAAGTACCGTGGGCCTTCAAAGTACACTTGAGGGTGCACAGCTTTAAAAAGCAAGGTCAGACAGATATGTTGTGAACCTTCAGGTAAGCTCACAGGTGGCATGTTGGCGCAGTGGTCAGCAGTGTTTCCTCACAGTGCCAGAGATCTGGGTTCAATTCCAACTGGGGTGACTGTCTATGTAGAGTTTACAGGTTCTCCCCGTATCTGTGTGGGTTTCCACCAGATACTCAAGTTTCCTCCCATTGGTCAAAGAAGTGCAGATTAGGTAGCTTGGCTTTTCTAAATGAGGGGCTATAGAGATTGGGGGGTGGTGGTGGGGAGGGAAGATATTGGTCTGGGTAGGATGCTGTTCAGCGGGTCAGTGCAAATTCAAAGGGACAAATGGCCTCTATGATTCAAGGCACTAAAGTGAGTGAGCATTAAGAGAGTGAGTGAACAGCCTGGTCCAACCAGGAAGCCAGGTGCCTCTCCCAGCACAGACTGTCTTTGAAGTAGCATTGAATGATAGTTGCTAATCCACCCCAAAGTGCAGCTTTACAGTGGTAGCAGCATACTGCAAGCGGGTCACAGATTAATCATGTTGGTGTGGAGAAGTTGGCAGATGTTTAGATGTCATTGCTGTCAATGTGGGTGTTTATGGCTGTTTCCCATGGAGTGCACCCTGAGACTTTGGTGCAAGGTGTCCAAATTGGATGTCCAAAAGAGCAAGCAGCAAGCTGGAGTCACCAGGTACCTTCTTTGAATTTCATGTCAGGAATTCTCAGCATCTAAGTTCTGTTTTGTAAGTGGTAAAATGGTGATATACATATTAATGAGAGAAGATTTAAGTAATAGTGAAAGTGATGATGAGTGATGATCCCTGTTTACAGGCCTTTCACCGCACACTAGCGAGAATCTCGGCATTCATAACTTAGTTGGAAAATGTGACTTGGAGCTCACAACACTGAGAAAGGTATCTTTCAATTTCTCAGACAATTATCCCATGTTTCTTGCTATAAGCCATTTGATTCAGGTCCTTGGAAGATACCACGTCATAGGTGAACTACTATTGATGTAAGAGCTGCAACATCCAGTGAAATGGATGAGAAACAATGAAGCCTGTAGCCCTGATGGTATTCCAATGGATGTCTTCAAAGCTTTCACTCAAATCGAGCCTTTACACACTCATCCAGATTTGGGATGCAAACAATCTCTACCCACTATATTCAGGAATGCGACAATTTGTACCTATCTTCAAGAAATTGAGATAAATGATGCTCTGGCAATGACTGATGCATTTCCCTCTTCTTCATAATAAGGAAAAACCGGATGCACAATCTCCTGAATTGCCTTCCTGTGACTGAGGAAATCCTTCCAGAGACAAGGTGTTGAGCTTCCAGAGGGATCTCTGACATAATCTATGTTAACTGAAAAATCCAAGACAATATTCAGAACACCACAAGCTATTCATTGTATCTATCGATTCGACTCAGTATCCCTAGTTCTGTGGAGTGTGCTCTAAAGATTTAGATGTCCAAGGAACTTCACCATAATCTGAAATGAATGCCTTTAAAATCTGGACTGAAGTCAAGCAAGACTATGCGATAGGCCCCATACAATTCCCAATCTACCTCACAGTTGTTACTCACCTCATCACAGATCAACTGCTTCCTGTGCCAATATTAAATTCCATCTAAATGAAAATCACTTTAACCTCAGTCACCTCGATTCTAAAATTAAACTGACCACACGTATGATCTCAGGTATGCAGATCACTGCGGTGCTGTTGCCTACTCTGCACCAGGTTTGCAAACCACTCACAAGTTTCAATTCTGCATTACAAGAAACTTGACCAGACATGCTTACAAAGTATCACCATTAACAAGAAGACGTAAGACCAGATTGACTGTGCTAACCTGGCCTTCTATAAACCATAATAATGAATAACGAACACAAGGAACTCTGTAAATGTACAGAGCAGTTGTTGTTGCGTTGTTATCGTCATCAACATCATCATACTCTTGTACTGTGTATCAGTGGCACATAAGAAGATAGGAAAAATTCCATCGCTAATGATTTTGCCTCATTGTCTCGATTCAGTAGAAGAATCGTTAAGTTTCTTGAAGCCAGTTTCACAAGAATTCAGGCAAAATTCCTACAAATCAACTGCGATGAACTGGACACCATTTCAGGGGTGGACATAAGGCATCTTCCGCATCAAATACTATTTTATCAACTCTCAAATGTCTAATGGTCCAGGGTAGGACAAGAAAAATACTTTCCAAGAAGTATTGAAGCGCTTCTTGAAGCGGGGTAGCATTGAGATTAACGAGGAGGAGGAGCTTGCTATCAATTGTTCAAAGAGGAGACAGTTTGTTGATCCAACTCTTTCATGCTAGGATTCCTGTAGTCAGTGTTCCCCATTTGCCAAAGATCTGTCAGATGTAAACTACCCTGCCCAGTAACTTGATGACTCACAGCACAAATTTGCAGATTGGGGTACTAAGGGAGAGCTGATAGGAAGTGCACATTTTCTTGACTCGTTGTTTTGAGCAAAACAACCAAGGTGTCCCAGAAAACATTAATGTTATTATTTTAGCAACAAAACTGAAAATCTTTATAATGTCACAATTGTGAGATAAGTAGAGAAAATATTATCAACATGTTTGGAAATTTTAAACCACGTCGACGCTCATTGATATCTCTCCACCTCCTCTCCTCCACCAATACCATTGCTTATTTCCTTAAGGAGGTTAAGAAAAAATATGTTATGACTCTGAATTTAATTTTAACAGCAAAGCATTCCCAGAAAGGTGGTTTCTCCCCCTTGTGTAGATACTATGAGCTGCATATGAGTTCCTTCCAACAGCCACACATCATCTACTATTCAAAATCGATATATGCCTTGAATGCAGTTTTTCCAAATGGCTTTTGTCACTTACGACTGGCCTAGAGGAAAATGAAGGTGGGAACCATGTAGTGTATACTAATGCTTTAAGGTTTCTTTATAGCATTGCCCTTGCTCTTCTTACCTGCTCCTGTTGTTATCTGGCAAGATCTCCATCAGTTTTTTAAACTAAGGACGTATTTACATCAAATTAGTGTACACGGAATCCATTTTCTGCTTCACAAACCGCATTTAACATGCAGTATAATCTGGAGTCTGGATCTGATTTGTCTGAATCAGATTTCAGAGTGAAGCAGAGTGAGATTCCCAGGAGGGGATCATCTCACACTGTGGACTCGATTATGCTGGAAGCGTAGAATTCAATATGATGCTCAATCTGTTTACTCGTGAAGTGCTCAGGAACACTGAATATTTTTTTAACAACAATTCATTCCATGCTTCTGCCTAAATGTTTAGATGTCTCACTGTTGCAGTGAAATTCTACTTGTGCTTAGACATGCGTCCTTTCCTTGGTCTCTCCTAGACCAAGCAGTGAAATGTTTAAAATAAAGTTAGGAGTCAAATAACATCAGTAAGGATTTACCTAACTGGAACTGTGCAACCACAGTGTAAACACGAGAATATTAGGTTAAATTTAAAAAAAAAGAAACATGTTGGGAATGGGTGGCAGATTGAAACCCACAAAATCGACAATGTTTGGAATCTTTTAGGGGCCTGAGTGATGTGGGCAATGGTGACATTTCTGCCAGAATGGTTGAACAAGTCCAAGCAAGGCCTACCTTGACTACTGAGCAGCAAGATGAGTTTTGTGCTATACAAAGGCAAGTTGTGGGAGATTGTAGCTTGCTATGTGCCTTATTAACATTCCAATTACCCCATTTTGCTTCCTATCTTATGAAATGTGTTGATCAAGTTAGACATTGAGAAAACACGACCTGGAAGTCAGAGTAGGCAACAGAGTGAAACTCGGCTCTTCATTTGCTCACACGGACTTCTATGTTGGACACTGAGCACCAACGTCTCAGGGCCCACTCCATGAACATTAGCCACACCTAATCCACATTACCGGACATTGGTATTTGGTATGTGCCAGCCTCTAAGAACCCTTGTAGAAAATTTCAATCAATTTAGTTTCTGCATTGTAATAATACACCTCAGGGTGCACTGGCGATTATTGTTGTGCTACTGCAAGGGCACAGTGCACTGTGGGACATGCAGTCAGCTCATGGACTGGACAAGGCTATATCTCCATCTTGATCTATTGCTGTCATAGTGCTCACTCATTCTGAGCCTATTTCGATGCTCATAACAAACTTGCCTTGAAGTGTGTTGCCTTTCCTTTAATGTGTATTATTTCCTCAGCCAGCGACAGCAGACTCCCATTACTTCCATCTTCCTTTGCTGTCTAGTGCAGAAGTAAGCCAGGAAGCTTGTCATGGTTGTCATCAGGTCTCAGTCAAGTCAAAGGAGACAGCCTTTGCTCAGGGAATCCCAAGTACAGTAAATCAAGGGCAGCCTCCAATACCATTCCAGGGGCTTGGGTAGAGCCAGTCAACCACTCAGCGTGATCAGAGTCAGGATCCTTTCCTCAAAAATGCTGAGGAGTCAAATGGCAGGCAACCTACCATCTGTCCTGCTGCGAAATGTTTTACCCCTGGTATGAGAAGGGAGCAGGTAATATGGGCAATGAAAGTAGGTAACACAGCTGTTAATTTTGGTACAAGTGCATAGATGTCCTGAATGAGAGCGTAGGCAACAGAGAGGGCATGCAGCATTAGTGGTGTCAAAGGTCGTTTGAGGAAAGACTTTGCAGGCAGTAGTGAGAGTGGTAGAGGATGAACTTTGATGGGAGGCGGGTATAGTGGCAGAGATAGAATGAGTGCGAGGTAACAAACAATGATGATGAGTTTTACACTGTTGGTGTGGAGAAGAATATTGACCTTCTTCTTAATTTGATGGGCATTCTTCCAGATGACCTTGAATGCACTGACCCAAGTGGGAACCTCAGAGCAGACTGGCATGGTCTCGTGCCAGGCCCTCTGCTGGTGATCCTGGGGAAAGAGGACGCCCCGCCTGGGCATTAACCCATCCAGCAGGATTGTTGGACCTCTACCTGTCAATTTCCCTGGCCTGCCATATCTAGGGTAAAAGTCAAGAACCATGCAGAGCAGTTTTGGACTAACAGTGCTTTTCCAGGTGTTCAATAGACTTTTAAAGATGGCACCAACACTGGATATGCTGGTCAATACTGGAATATAGAGAGATTACCAATTTGCTCCAGAAATGGTGCATGGCAAGATGATCTAGTATTTTTGGGATGGATACCAAATAGCGGGAAAGTAGGTCATGAGGTGAGTTTGGTAAAATACGACAAGAAAACCTGTTAGATATGGCAGCAAAAAAACCCTGTAAGAAAACACAATATAACTTATACTTTGCTAAAAATAAGGTATAATATTCAGCTCAATGAGTCAGAAGCCAGTTGCAATCTGCTAATTTCTGCATTGGACCACATAAGGCTGCTTGAGAGCAATCTCTTGCAAGGGCGGTGGGGGGATGGGGGGGGGGGGTGGATGGTGGATTGCTAAGGAACATGGATATTTACTCATTCAGAGCAATATTAACATGGCTTTCCAACTTTAATTTTGAGCTTTCAAGTTTCAAAAGCTTCCTACAACTCTCTTGTGAAAGTAAGACAAGAATACAATTACATTTAAGGTATTGGAAGCAATGTCAGGAAAATGTGTCAAAAGCATGCTGCATTGGTAACTGCTTTCTCATGTTTGTGGGAAATGATTGATTCATAACGTTTGTGCTGAGAGAGAATTATACACTGAAAGTCATATGACCATTAGATTTGACAAGAAGTAAACCAATGACATGCTGCAGGTGTGACTCAGCTTTCTGTAATGATGCCCTTTAGTAAGGCCACAAAGGGTCTTCAAAATGGTTGTTGTGTCATGTACTGTGCACAACATTGTACATCAGTAAGACTTAGCAAGGTGACCAAGACATGAAAATCACATTCTCTTCAAACAATTCCAAGCAGGAGTTAGAGAAGAAAGGCAAAGAGGAGTAAGAAGAGGAAAATAAAGGACTGAAGATGAGGGAATATATTGCTGCGTGAGATACCCTCATTTTAAGGACATTCATTTCAGTTGCACCCATTTAAAAAAATGCATGCAAAACTGCTAACCCCACCCGATCAAAGTCACTAACACAAAAAAGATCTTCAAACAATTGCAAGCATCTATTTCACACTCCCCGCACCTGCCAGTCAATTCATATTTTTCCAATCATGCTTGATCAATTGGAAAAGCCCCTTGTTAACCAGCAATTAGTATCAAATAATGGTGCAAAAAAACTTTTATTTATATGCATCAATTATAAGATGGATGTGAGATCATTAGAGAGGGTGCAGATGGGAATTACCAGGATGTTGTCCAGGCTGGAAAATTTCAGCTATGAAGGAAAATTGGATGGACTGCATTTGTTTTCCTTTAAGCAGAAGAGCTGAGGAGGAACATGCTTAGGATGCATAAAATGCAGGGCATAGATAGGGTTGACAGGGTGATTCATTTCCTCTTGATGGAAGGATCAATGCCCAGGGGTATAGATTTAAGGTAAAGGGCAGAAGGTTTAAAGGGTATGTGATGAAAAACATTTTAACCCAGAGGATGGTGGGAAGACAGAACTCACTGCTGGAGGGATGGTAGAGGCAGAAACACTCATTACAGTTAAGAAGTATTTAACATAGAACATAGAACATAGAACAATATGGGGAACCTTATCAAATGCCTTACTAAAATCCATGTACACGACATCCACTGCTCTTCCCTCATCCACATGCTTGGTCACCTCCTCGAAGAATTCAATAAGACAAGTTTAGATTTGCACTTGTGATATCAAGGCATACAAAGCTATGGACCAAGTGTTGGAAAATGAGAATAGTTAGGCGATTGTTTTTGACCAGCATGGATGTGATGGGCCAAAGGCTGTTTTGCTGAGCTCTAGATCTCTACTGCTGATGTCCTAGAAAGGTTTGAGCTCACTGGCACCTTGTTTAAGGCTGCATAGCTACCACCTGTGCAGGGAAGACTCAGGACATGAGATAGGTATATAAATCCTATATATTTATCTACATACTGGAAGCAGAAAGGTTGAAGGGCAATGACTGAAAACTGGTTGCTCTCTGGACAGAGTTCACTCTTCTCTTTCTCCTTTTATCATTATCCCCCCGAAAACCCAGTCACTGCTTCCTGTTAGTAATGTCTTCCCTGTAGCAGACAGAGATGAACTTACTTTGCAGGGTAGAATACGTTGGACTGTGGAAGAACATGCTTTGCAGAAATCTGCAGAGACCTCAGTAATTCTTAGGTAGATGCAATCTGCAAGTTATCCAAAGACATATCCAAATATTATTCAAAAGTGGAACCAAATCACAAACAAATCTGGTGGGCAATGCAAGTGAAATGTTTATTTCATCAGTAAAGAAATGCCATTACCCTGCAGGAGCAGGAGCATGTTGCTCATGTTTGAGGTAATCCCCTCTGATATGTTTACAATCACGTATTGTCCACTTGGTAGAGTCAGTATATCATACATTCACGGCTGCTGCTTCTGAGCAGTAGCCTCATGGAGCAACATCTGTATCTAACTGACCAGAACACGGTCTGAATTGCACACTCCACTCCTGACTCTACCATCTGCTCAGATTCATTTTGAAGTGTAGGTCACCCTACGGGAAGCCAATTAATTCTCTAATAAATCCCAATGAAATGTAAGAACCTGCACCATTGCATGATCATAATAAGTCATGTGATGAAGCTTTCTCAGAGAGAGTGAATTGCTCTGAGGAGGAATCATGATGGGTGGCCTCAACAACCTCCTTCTACACAAAGTTAGGACTTGGGGAAGATAAAGGACGTGAATGAGTAATGTAAAGGTACAAAGGTCTGAAGTTACCATAATGCATATGAACACCTATCAGTGGCTGTTGAGATCAGGTCAGCTTACTCTTAATAGCCTGAATGACTGAAGGCTTTGCAATCACATGCAAGGAGGAAGGTGTAGGGGCTGGACAGTTCCAGTAAGTTTATAAAGGTCACATGTGTCGATCCTCTGCCCCATGAGTGCTTAGTAGCACCGTCTTGTCTTCCTGAGAGGAAGGGGCACCTAGAGTGAGGTTGAGGTCCTTCAGCCCTCTAATGCCTTGTCATTGATGCTCAGCACCTATGCTTAGAGTGATTGGATGCAGATCCATGTGCATATGCGGCAGATAATGAGACATTGGGCCTGGCTCGCCAAGGCATTTCCAACCTCTTTATGGAAACTACCAGATGCATACATGCATAAATCAGTGCAGTAATGATAATGTAGGTGTACTCCTCCATCTTTCAATCAAACTTACTGACTGCCTTTGTTAAACCTATCTGTTGTTTCTGTGCCTGTGCATTTTGAAGAAGTCACTAATAGTTGAGATCATAGTCTTATGTCGGGTACTGAGCAAGCTCCTGATCTCTGGAAGTCTTCTGAGTACCAAAGAACTATAGAGTATTCTCCTCCACCAACTACCAAGATCTATCAATGGTGCGCTCATCAGATGGAGTTCTTGAGTCACATGTCAATAGAATAACCATCATGGTGAAAGTAACTGAACTGATGGAGTGAGCAGGTTAAATCCTTGGCAGTGTGTTCTTGGCTTCCTTCTCAGAAGTGGAGAAGTTGACCTCAAGATCATAAGACACCTCAACTATTCAATTTGAAGATTCAAGGAGTTGAGGATCTCCCGTGCTGGTGTCTTGACATTGATACGCTGGGTGTTGCTAGTGTCTGCATAATAAAAGACAGAGAATTAGTGACATCCAAGTGGGAGAAAAGCTGGTGAAGGTTACGAATCTTATTCTTGAACAGAGTAAAGACCATGGTGTCCTTTACCTTCCACTTCCATCTCGCAGCACATTTGTAGACAAATTTCCCCTGCAAATAAACAAAAGGAAGGATTGAGTTGGATGAAAGAGCAGTTAATGGTGATTTAGGAGCTAGATAGTGGGATGTTCCTAACCAGAGAGGAGGATGTACAGAGGACAGAAAGAGTTAGTTGTTTCGAAGCAAGGGGTGTGAGAGCCATGGAATTGACTTAATGCATGCAATTGAGAATTGTATGTCATGAGCCTTGGTAAGATGTCTGCTCAAGTGCAAAATTAGTGCACGTGAACATTGAGTATTGTAGAGAAAATGATAACACTTACCCTTGTGGAGTGCTGAAGATCATTGTCATTTTTCCTGCTCTGCCCTGTTGTGGAACACAACACTCACCTAGGCAGCTATCTGGCTACGGATTGGTTTGGTCTAGCCTCCTGAAGTAGGCTACATGGAAAACAATGGCCGTCCACTCCATTACTTCATCCATCAGCATCTGCAGGACCCTTTCCACAAATTGCGGGGAGAGCTTTCCTTTGCTTTCATCTCTGACTACTGTCAGTCCAGGATGTCTCAGAGCGGCTGCAGAACATTCTCAAAGGGGAGGGTGAGCAGCCAGAAATCATTGTGCACGTTGGTGCAAATGACATTGGTAAAAGTAATGATGAGGTCCGGCTGAGTGATTAAAGAGAGCTAGGAATAAAGTTAAAAAACAGGACCTAGTTGGTGATAATCTCCAGAGTACTTCCAGTGCCATGTGTTAGTAAGGGTAAGACCAGGAGGATATGGTAGATGAATGCATGGGTAAATAATTGTACAGAGGGTGGGGATTCAGATTTTTAGATCATTGGATCTTTTCTGAGGCAAAAGTGACCTGTTCAAGAGGGACAAGTTGCACCTGAACTCAAGGGGCACCAATATCTTGGCAGATAGGTTTGTTAATGCTACAAGGGAGGGTTTAAATAGATTGGCGGGGGGGGGTGGGATCCTCAACAGCAGGGAGGCAAGTGTGAGGCTCAAAGGAGATACAGTAATCAGAAATAGTAGGTTGAAAAGACAGGTCAGGCTGGGACACGACAGGGAGCAAGGAATGCCTGTTGGATTAAATTGAATTTATTTTAATGCAAGACGCTTGATAGGTAAGGCTGATGAACTCTGGGCATGAATAGGTACGTGGGACTGGAATATTATAGCCATTACAGAAACATGGCTAAGGGAGGGACAGGACTGGCAGCTTAATGTGCCAGGTGCTTCTGGTGGGACAGAGGTGGTGGAAGGAGGGGAGAGGGAGTTGTGTTTTTGATCCAGGCAATTATCAGAAATGAAATAACTGAAGGACCATCCAGTGAGGCTTTGTACGTGGAGCTAAGAAATAAGGAGGGGATGGTGGTGTTATTGGGTTTGTAATATAGGACCCCAAATAGTCAACAGGAATTACAGGAACAAATATGCAGGGAGAATGGGGAGATTTGCAGCAGCAATAGGGTTGTCATAATAGGGGATTTTAATTTTCCTAACATAGACTAAGACTGCCAGAGTGTTAAGGGCTTAGATGGGGTGGAATTTGTTAAGTGCATTCAGGAAACTTTCCTCAAGCAGTATCTAGAGAATCCTACTTGGGAAGGGGCAAAACTTAATGTACTCTTGGAAAATAGGGCAGGACAGCAACTGAGGTAATAGTGGGGGAGCACTTTGGGACCAATGACCAAAGTTCTATTAATTTTAAAATAGTTTTGGAGAGTGACAAAACTGGTCCAGAGGTTCAAGAGCTAAACTGGGGCAAAGTGAATTTTGATGGAATGAGACAGGAGCTTGCAGGGGTTGATTGGAGTAGTTGTTTGCAGGCAAAGGGACCTCCGGCAAGTGAGAAGCCTTTAAAAGTGAGATAGCTAGAGTTCAAGGCCTGTATGTTCCTGTGAGGGTGAAGGGCAAGGTTGGCAGGAATAGTGAACCCTGGATGACAAGAGATATTAAGGCTTTGACCAGGAAAAAGATATGGCTTAGGTACAGGCAGCCGGATCAAGGGCTGTAGGCATATAGGGGATACAGGAGTTTACTGAAGAAGAAAATCAGGAGGGTGAAAAGAGGGGACATGATAGCCTTGGCTGAGAAGGTTAGGGTGAATCCAAAGGGATACTTTAAGTATATTAAAGGAAAACAGAACTGAAGAGAGAATAGGGCCCCTCAAGGACCAAAGTGGACATGTAGTGTAAACCCAGAGGAGATGGGTGAGGTTCTCAATGAATATTTTTCCTCTGTGTTTACCATGGAGAAAGACATGCAGACTTGGGAATTTGGGGAAGTTAGTGATGATATCTTTTTTTTATTAGATTACTTACAGTGTGGAAACAGGCCCTTTGGCCTAACAAGTCCACACCGCCCCACCGAAGCGCAACCCACCCATACCCCTACATTTACCCCTTATCTAACACTACGGGCAATTTAGCATGGCCAATTCACCTGACCTGCACATCTTTGGACTGTGAGAGGAAACCGGAGCACCCGGAGGAAACCCACGCAGACACGGGGAGAACGTGCAAACTCCACACAGTCAGTCGCCTGAGGCGGGTATTGAACCCGGGTCTCTGACGCTGTGAAGCAGCAGTGCTAACCACTGTGCCACCGTGCAGCCCACAATCTTGGGGAAAGTCAATGTCACAGTACAAGAGGTGCTGGGTGTATTAGAATGTATGAAGGTGGATAAATCTCCTGCTGTTGACCAGATATATACAAGAACACTGCAAGATGCTAGAGAAGAAATTGCAGGGGCCCTGGCTGATATTTTGATATATTGTTAGGCCACGGATGATGTTCTGGAAAACTGGAGGGGAGAGAATGTTGTGCCATTAGTCAAGAATGGCTGCAACGAAAAGCCTGCGAATTATAGACCAGTAAGCTTAACATCTGTGGTGGGTAAGTTACTTGAGAAGTTTCTGAGGGACAAGATATTTGTGGATTTGGAAGGACAGGCATTGATTAGGAATAGTCAGCATGGTTTTGTGATTGGGAGATCATGACCAGGAAGGTTGACGAGGGCAGGATGGTCGACATTGTCTATATGGATTTCAGTAAGGCCTTTGATAAGGTTCCACATGGTAGGCTGTTCTGGAAGGTTAAGTCGCATGAAATTCAGGGCGAGCTGGCAAATTGGATACACAACTAGCTTGATGGTAGGAAGGACAGGGTAATAAAAAGCAGAGAGTTGAGATAAATGGGTGTTCCTTTGGTTGAAGTTCAGTGGTGAGCAGAGTGCCACAGGGGTCGGTGTTGGGCCCACAACTGTTCATGATAGTATAAGTGATTTGGAAAAGGAGACCGAGTGTAATGTATCTAAGTTTGCTGATGACACTAAATTGAGTGGAAAGGCAAACTGTGCAGAGGATGTGGAATGTCTGCAGAGGGAGTTAGGTAGGTTAAGTGAGTGGGCAAGGGTCTGGCAGATGGAGTGCAATGTTGGTAAATGTGAGGTTATCCACTTTGTAAGTAAAAGTAGGAGGTCAGAGTATTATTTAAATGGTGAAAGTTTGCGGCATGCTGTTGTGCAGAGGGACTTAGGAATGACCGTACATAAATCGCTAGAAGTTAATTTGCAGGTGCAATAGGTAATCAGGAAGGCAAACGGAATATTGGCTTTCATTGCTAGAGGGATTGAATTTAAAAGCAAGGAGGTTCTGCTGCAATTGTACAAGTTGTTGGTGAGGCTGTTCCTGGAGTATTGTACATAGTTCTGGTCTCCTTACTTGAGGAAGGCTTTGGAGGCTGAGCAGAGGAGGATCACCAGGTTGATTTTGGAAATGAGGGGGTTACCCTATGAGGAGAGGTTGAGCCGCCTGGGACTGTACTCACTAGAAGTTTGAAGAATGAGAGGGGATCTTTTAGAAACATAAAATTATGAAAGGGATAGATAAGATAGAGACAGGCAAGTTGTTTCTGCTGGAGGGTAAGACTAGGACTAGGATACATGGCCTCAAGAATAGGGGGAGTAGATTTAGGACAGAAGTCAGGAGGAACTGCTTTTCCCAGAGAGTAGTGAATCTGTGTAATTCTCTGCCCAAGGAAGCAATAGAGACAGCTTCATTAAATATAGTCAAACACAGTTGGATGGGCTTTTGCGTGGTAGGGGAATTAAGGGTAATGGGGATAATGAAGGTAGGAGGATCTGGGATGGTGGATGGATTAGCCATGATCTTAATGAATGGCCTACTGCTGCTTCTCTTACTATGAAACTATGAAAGTATAACTAGTAGAGGATGCTTGTTGGTCTGGAGACTCTGATTAGTAGAGTGCCTCAGAAGTTAGTGCTGGGCTCATTGCTGTTATCTGTATCAATGATTTTGATTACAATGTAAAAGGCATGATTAGTATGTTTGTTAATGACACTAAAATAGGGGGTATTGTGAACAGTAAAGAAGGCAATCAGAAATTGCAGCATGACCTTGATCAGCTGGGGTAGTGGGCCAAAAAATGGCAAATGGACTTTAATACAGATAAGTGTGAGATCTTGCATTTTGTACAGTCAAATCACGGTAGGAATTTCATGGCGAATGATTGAGGTGTGGTGGAACAGAATGATCTTTGGGTTCAGGTGCACTGTCCTCTAAAAGTGGAGTCACAGGTAGACAGGGCAATGAAGAAGGCTTTTGGCACACTGGTTTTCATCAAGTCAGGGCGCTGAGTATAGAAGTTGAGAAGTTATGTTGCAGTTGTACAAGACATTGGTCAGGCTGCACTTGGAATATTGTGTTCAGTTTGGTCACATTGTTATAGAAAGGGTGTTATTAAACTGTGGAAAATGTGCAGAAGAAATTTGCAAGGATGTTTCCTGGACTCAATCTGAGTTATAGGGAGAGGTTGGACAAGCTAAGACTTTTTCTTTGGAGTGTAGGAGACTGAGGTGGGACCTTCTAGAGGTGTATAAGATCATGAGAGGCATGGATAGGGTGAATGCACTGTCTTTTTCCCAGGGTTGGGGAATTGAGGACTAGAAGACATAAGTTTAAGGTTAGAGGGGAAAGAATAAAAGGGAGCCTGAGGGGCAACTTTTTTACACAGAGGGTGGTACACATATGGAATGAGCTGCCAGCAGAAATGGTTGAGGTGGGTACATTAACAACATTTAAAAGGCATTTTGACAAATACATGGATAGGAAAGGTTTTGAAGGATGTGGGCCAAGTGCAGGGAAATGGGGTTTAGTGTGGACAGACATTTTGGCCGGCTTGGACCAGCTGGGGCCAAAGGGCCTGTCTCCATGGCTTTGGGACTCTAAGGCTCTATGTCTGTCATCAGGGTGAGGGGCAGTTGCAGTATCTGAAGTCATGCCCAGCTGGACTTTAAATGTGACATCAAAGGTGTGAGCACCAAAAGATTCCCACAGTGGCAGCACTTCCACATCTCCTGCCACACAATTCCTCGATAAGGGTACTGAAGAGCCAGTTGCAAAATTAATAATCTGGGAAACCGAATATTGCTTGAGAAAAACCACCCTGAGGCATGGATGACTGGGCACCATGAATCTCATCTAATCAACAAAGCGCCATAATTAAAAATAGGAACATTCTTCCCTTCGTTTCTTAGGGGTATATATTTTAGAAATTATCTCCTTTGATCAGTATCTGTTGAAAAGATGCAAACAATCCAAAATGTATTTGTGAGGCCAAGTTGGAAGCTCACAGAATCGCCAATCTAAGTCCATCTGTTTTGAGTAGAACATTGGCACGACAGCTGCTTCTAATACACGCAATTGCTAAATGTCCTGTGGAAATAACTTGATTTGTTTCACTTAAATCTTCCTTCCTGGAAAATTACCATTTTTACATGATTTATCCCCTTGTAAAGGCTGTGTATTGTCACACGGTGGAAATTAACTGCTCAGTTGTAAAGAAACGTAAGACTTGGTTCTTAAATCCAAGCCAGGAGCCCATTGCCTGGAAAATTTCCAGGTCTCGACCATGTGAAGTAACTGCACCGCTCATGTGATTAATGAAATGTAAATGTAAATGACTTGAAATGTAAACACCCTAATTGTTCTGGAGGGAACTTCTGGACCCAATTAATATCATGAAGGATTACCAGGGGGTGGGAACTGCCTGCGTAGCACGAACAGCAAGGGACATTGGTAGCCATGATGTGACCTGCCATTGCTATGTATCAGTTTATGATCCAATGCAAGATAACCAGATCCTGAAATACTTCAACAGAGAAAATCTTTATCTTCAGCTCGCTTTAACCCTAACATCCACCAGACAATTTTGAAACTGTCCTTTTTGCCTTACGTTTTACACTAACAAAATCCTTACGGGACTTCATGGACAATTAATTAGAAGTATGATGGCTTCCCATTTCCTCAATCCACCCTTCCCCGTCCCCCCAATCCTTACCCAAAACACTACATTTTCTTTGAAAAATTAGTTGCTTTCTAAAGGCAATGGGATCCCAGTTCCACCCTTCAGGAATGTAATTTTTAAATCGCAGCGGCACCCATCCAAACCATAAAGGCAATTACAAATCTGTGATGTAATTTCACTATGGAAAGAGTATGTAAATTAAAGAAAGACTGGCAGCAGTGAGACTAAAAGTTTAAAAATGACAAATAAAAATAAAATGCTGAACTAATTCGGAATCTCACTAGAACACAGATCCCAAAACATTAAAGTTGTTATAAAGTGGGATGATCATGAACGCCAAAATTTTAACTTAAAAGTTATAATTTTGGAATGCGTTTCAGAACACTATTGAAGTACAAATGCATTCATAAATTATTTAGAACAGCCAATCAGATGGAAGGCCTCATGATTAATTAGAATCCATTTTTTCACTGAATGGATATTGGACAAACCTAGACTAAGGCTCAAGCAACGATCACAATGATGGAATTGAAAAAGAGAAAATCTCATTTCATCTCAAAGAAGTTGAAAGTCATTATCCAGATCAAGATTTTATTAATCAAGCATTTTTTGTTTGGCAGGAAAGGGATAACTGAGTCAGAACGTCATGGCTGGCTTCATGATGAGACATGGTGAGAAAGGTATTGATGGAGATGGATGAATGTGCTCAAAATAAGAAAGAAAGCTCAAAATATTAGCAATACACTTCTTAAGGAGGCCATTTACTCATGGTTCACCCAATAGCGGGTCAAGGATCCGCTTGCACAAGGTCCTATTATTCAAGCTCAGGTTCAACTTCAAGTTCCCCTCCAAGCTACTCAACATCCTGACTTGGAAATATATTATTGTTCCTTCACTGTTGCTGGTTCAAAATCCACAAAATGCCCCCCAATGCCAATATGGGTCAACCTACAGCAGGTGGACCTCAGATGTTCAAGAAGGCAGCTCCCCAAACCTTCTCAAGGACAACTAGGCATGGGCAATAAATGTTGGCCAGCCAGTGACGCCCACATCCTACACTCCTTCAGTGTAGTTTAGAGTCAACAAAAGATGATGGTTAGCTAGATTCAAGAACTGGTACTGCATTTTGCAAATTACTGTAAGAAAAAGTTAGTCTGTGGTCAATATTCTTTCTCCTTTTATACAAAGTAAGGAACTGGTTGCCAGTAACAACAAGTCATACCTATAATATTACATTTTGCTGAGGAAGACACACTCAACAAGAATCTACATCAGAAAAGTCTGATTTTAAGTGGCAAAACATGAGTTCAACAGTCCTCATGTAATGAAAGCTACATATTGATGCTAGAGATTTATAATAAATAGAACAAGTCAATGTACCTGGCAACATCTCTGGAGAGAGACATTTCAAGAAATGTTAAGATTTAGAAATGTGGATGGATCTATTCTAACAAAAAGGGCAGCACAGTGGCTCAGTGGTTAGCACTGCTGCCTCACAGTGCCAGGGTCCCAGGTTCAATTCCAGCCTTGGGCATCTGTCTGTCTGGAGTTTGCACATTCTCCCCGTGTCTACATGGGTTTCTTCCGGGTGCTCCGGTTTCCTCCCACAGTCCAAAGATGTGCAAGTCAGGTGAATTGGCCATGCTAAATTGCCCATTGTGTTAGGTGCATTAGTCAGAGGGAAATGGGTCTGGGTGGGTTACTCTTCGGAGGGTCAGTGTGGACTTGCTGGGCTGAAGGGCCTGTTTCCACGCTGGAGGGAATCTAATCTAAAGAAGGAAGCTCAAGGATAGGTTAAAGGGCAGGAGAGATTGAAATACAAAGTCAGCATGGATCAAAGGCAAAGGAGTGGAAATGTTTATGATAAAGAAACAAAACATTGGTGTACAATAAGTTTCAATGGCAGAGTGAATCAAGTTCTGTAAAAGCAAAAGCAAAAGCACTATACACTAAGCTGACTCATCATCAGAAAATTTGCCAAAAGACACTACTTCCCATCATCTATACAATGGACAAGTAACATCAAGTTTTAATGACCACCAATCTGTAAGTCTGAATTTATATCAATGTCCTAAAACATTTCAAACAGAACTAGACACCACAGGAGATTATCATGCTCCTTGACAGCTGCCCTTCTTTGGTAACACAAGATGGGAACATTAAGTGCATCCATCTCCTGAAACATATGGCATCACAAATTGAACCTCTTCCTCAAGAAAACGTTGCAACCTTCAAATGTAACTAGATAAGAGAACTGATGAAAGGATTATTAAATAGTAAGGTTATCTGACAATGTGCCTGAAAAAAACTCAATATAGGTATGTAAATCTACATAAATGACTGTGCCGAGATGTAATAATCAACTGTATCAAACTCTCCTGGAGACAAGTTATGCATGCATGACTTGAGATGAAAACCAAAAGTGATGACAAGGGAATGTCAAAGGCTTCATCAAGGAAGAAATATTTGAAAGTGAAACAAGAGTTGTGGACTAGAGTACATTCAATACTCTTGCTCCAACCAATGCCAAGTGCATACTTGAAGTCATATTGGATTCCGACACCATCAATGCACAGCTGAATATTTACACCTAAGAAGTTAAGAACAGAATTATGACAAATAAACTACCAATCAGTGCAGCAATCTTGAAACATTAAGATATCAGCAAACTAACAAATCCTTAAAACATATATTTTAAATTTTCTAGAACTAGAAGAAATATAATTTATTTGTGCTGATTGATTTTATTTGTATTATTGTACCTTCTGGTGTAGTGCTTTTAAAAGGATCTTGTAGGGACTAATCTATAATGCAGTATCAAAGTATGAGTCCCCTGGACTGAATTATTGCAGTATAAACAAAAAATCTGTATGAAAAAATATATTTTATGGCTCATCACATGTAGATTTTACAGAGGGGAATGAGACTAAATGTAATTTTCAAGTGAAAAGTGTTTAGAACTGAGATAATTGGATGAAGAAATGAGGAAATTCCAAACATAATCCAGTCTTGATTATGCCGTCATTTATACTGTCCTTATTTTAATATATTCCCATTATAAATTTTAAAGTGCATATTTAAAATGGAAACTGCCTAAACCAATTTGCTCTGTTTGAATTATATTCTGCAGACTATACTCTGAGATAGGTGTAGAACATCTCATGGCATGATTCAAAGCAAAGCGACATTTCCACCTTAAGTGACATTACCTAAAAAAGACTTGAGGTGATTTTCACCTTTGTCCAGTGGAATTGACTGGAAATTGACTGCCTGTGAATTCTAGAACCCATCTAATTATAATCATAATGATTTCATTTAATTCTGTGAGGAGCTCCACCAAACTATTGCCAATATAAAGAAGTTGCACATTAACCCAGACTATTTATTTCATTGCAGTTTGTGGGACTTAGCTGTGTGCAAATTTTCTTCCATGTTTTTTCTACATTGCAAGATTGATTACACCTTAAAAATGAAAGATTTTATTGACTGGGAAGGGTTTGGAGAAAATAGAGATTGTGGAAAGCACTGCATGAATAAAAGTTTCTTTTCTATCTTAAATAGTTTCTGTTCCATCATTAATCAAGTTAAAGCCTTTATGGCTTCATATAAAACATAACGTTTTTTTCATTTATTTTATTCTCTTGTAAAATACGCGAAAAGAATCTTCTTGAGTTGGAAAGATGAGCTGTTGTGTACAACAGATGAACGAGCATCAGGGCTGGTCTCACTTTCTGTAATCTATAGGCATTGGTGTATGATTCAAGAGGACTGAGTCAGAGTCTGATTCAGAATGTTTTTTTCTGCTCCTTTACTGGATCCAGACAAGAATATCTAAAATTCCATCAAATAAGAAAATAGGTCTATATCTTACTTATTCGTTTTATTCTCTTTTTGTCTCATTACAGAAGAGTGAGGTCCTCAATTAAATTTAAGGTTGATCTTATTAATGGCTTCATGGCAGCCATTGTGGTTTTAATGTTGCCAATATCTACTCAAATTTTAGTTCAAATTTATGAGAACCCAATCTATTCCCAGGAGCCAAAGTCAAAATGAACTACAGTAATTATGTGTTAAACATGATTAAAATCCCAGTGACCTAGGGATTCAAAGAACACAGAAACGCAATATCATTATAAAACAGCTGCTTATTATTTTACTAGAAAATAACAATGCAATGCACTCTCCTTAAGTGTATAACTAATTTTCTAACATTTGTATATACTTAACTACATTTAATAAGGGTTCATAAAAAGCATGCTCTAGGATAAAAACTAATTTAGTCAGAAAAAGAAAATGTTGGTTCATATTTACAGTAATAAGGCTCGGTAGAACATCTTGAAGAAATTTGCTCTGGCTAGGCTACAATAGTTAGCAAATAATGAGCTGTTAAACTGACTCATGTAGATGCACAATTAACAGATTCACATTCGCAAATATGAGACTGGAGCTATAGTGGAAACAATTCAAAATTAATTCTCTTGGGAAGGCCTGTCGCCATCACATCAGCTGAATATTTTCATGAATCAAAGCAACTATGTCCTGCGCTACTACAGTATAATGCTATTGACATATATAAACTGAAAGGCGCAAGTCTGATGTATGGATATTCAGTCCGTGTTCAACAGTGAAATATGTAGAAGTTGCAATTCAAAAACAGGCTATTAAATCTCACAAATCCACATTGGATTAAAAATGAAAAAAAAAACCCACTGGAAGCATCTTTAAAACTGAACTGGACCAGCAACCTAAACATTAAGGATGGATTTTTTTTTCTCCCTGGATCAACATGGGAAATGTCTAGGAACCTGAGAAAATATGATGAGAATGAAAACGTAAGCGTTCAGAGCGCTGCTCCTTCATTGGGTAATTAGTGGAGCAGGATCATAGGAAAAAGAATTTATAGTAAAAGATCAAAGTGTCGTACAACTGATGCAATGTATTGAAGAAACATAGATTGCTGTTGCAGCTTTCAATTGATTAATATGTAAATCCAAGAACTTCTTTAAGTCACAGGTTTTATCAGTATATGGAAACAGAAAGGTGACATCTCAGTTCAGACAATGCATTAAAGGTGTGACATTAGAGTCTGTCTGTATCCCAACCTTGAGTCAGACTGGTTCTATTTCCAAAGTAGAAATTTCTAAAATGTCACATGGAGTGACTGCATACAGATTGTGTGCTTTTTGAACAGAATAGAATATATCTGCAAATTTAAATTCACTCTATAAACTTATATGCATGCATGTGTGTGTGTTTGTGAGGGAGAGAGAGTGTGAGGGTGTGTGGGAGAGAGAGAGAATGTATGAGTGTGTGTGTGCATATCAGAGTGTGTGCGTGCACGTTTGATGCAGTGTGCACATGAGTGTGATGGAGTACTGTATATGCCTGTGAGAGGGTGTGCGTGTGAGTGTGTGTGCACGTGAGAGAAAGAGCGCGTGTATGAAAGAGGGTCTGTATGAGTGTGCGTGTAAGAGTGTACGTGTACATGTGTGTATATGTGTGCTTGTGCGTGAGTATGTGTGTAAGAGTGTGTCGTGTAGTGGGGTCACCTGTAGTGTGAATGAACACAAGATCCCACACACTCTATGTCTCCCTCTCATACAACACGCACACAGACACACACACACAGACACACACACATACATACATGCACACACACAAGTCAATGGTGTGAATTTACATTTGCAGATTTGTATTTACAGATACATTCTATTTTGTTCAAAAAGCACACAATCTGCAGGCAGTCAGTCCATGTGACATTTTAGAAATGCCTACTTTGGAAATAGATCCAGTCTGACTCAAGATTTGGATACAGACTGACTCTAATCTCACACCTTTAATGCATTGTCTGAGCTGAAATTTCACCTTTTTTTTCGTATACTGATAAAACCTTGTTACCTCAGGAATGTGACTTGAAAAAAGGGGGATTTGCATATTAATTAACTGAAACCTGCATCCCCATTATAAGTGAATAAAAACTTAACAGAAATCTAGATTTCTTCAATACATCGCATCAGTTGTATGACATTTTGATCTTTTATTATAAATTCTGCATCTTATGATCCTGTCCCACTTAGTTAACTGACAAATGAGCAGTGCTCTGAAAGCTTTTACTTTTAAATAAACCTGTTGGACTATAATCTGGTGTTGTGTGATCTTTAATGCAATCTGAATATTGGTTGTCTTATTTCCATTCATTTGTGTCTCATTATTACCTTAACTCACCTCATTTCTATGGCAGCTCTCTTAACAGAGCAAATTCCTAACATGAAGGCATGCTTTTTCTGGCCACCTTTTCCTTCACTACAACCTCCCTGTAAGCCCCATGAGCAACAGTCCCTTCCAAACATCATTAATTTACGTCAGCATTAGCAGATCAATGTCATCATGCCTATACTTGATTCAACTGTCACATCACTTCAACTTTTCAGACCTTGACTTTGAAGATCAGGGACACCCACAATGTGCGAGTTTCTGCCAGGTCAATTAGTGCATAGGGACCCATACACATCTCATGTAATTAAAAAGAATGCAGCTCAAGGGTTTTAGCTTTGTTCCTTAGCACTCATTCACATTTGGAGGTCTGCACTAGACATTCCGCAAACTAACGTGACACTAAAATACTAGAGAGCTCAAAGATTCCTGCGTCCCTCCTAAGTCTTTGGCCATACAGGGATGTCTGCTGGGAGATGAGAGCTATGTCTGGGTCATTCTCAAAGCCACTTAACTGCATTGCACAACTGTGTAATTCATCTGCCAATTCATTATTTTCCATTATTGATTCTCACTTTCTATGGGATCAATGCTCACTTTATTAACTCTTTCCTCTTTCAAATATTTGTAGAAATTCTTACTATATTGTAGTGATTGGAACTGTGGCCAGTTGGATCTCATTGACAATGAAAATCTTGATGGGGGTTGCTAAAATGGGCCAATCAGGGAGCTCAGCCTGACAGGTATAAACAGGAGATTTAGTAGGTCTCCTCAAGTCTAGCGACAGGCTTTAAACTGGCTGGTCATAGCCCACGTACAGTCCACATATAAATTATAGGTGACTTGGTGATGGGATACTGGTCTTTGTGCAGATACCTCATATTTCTTATATGTGTTTATATTTCTAGCTGGCTTTCTCACATTGTCTAACATTTCCCTTTGTATTAAGCCTTTTTTTTGGCAGTTATTTACATTCTGTCCAATCTTCCAACATGCCACCAGTCTTTACATAATTATATAGGTTTTCTTTTTGTTTGATATTATCTTTAATATTTCTAGTTAACCATGGATTGTGCGTCTGTCCCTTGAAAGCTTTCTTACTGATTGAATTGTATCTACACTGTATATTCTGAAATATCTCTTTGAATGCCTGCCATTGCATCTCTATTGAACTTACTTCAAATTCACCAAATCATTTCAGCTAACTGGGCTTTCATGCCCCCAAATTGGCACTTATTAAAATTTTAAAAATTACAATCATCTCTCTCTTTCTCTCAAACTTAGTGTAAAATTCAATTAGATTATACTCACTGCTATGGATGAGTACTTCCATATGAGATAATTTATTAATCCTATCTCATTGTACATAACCAGGTCTGGTACATCAGGTCTAGTAAAACCCAAACTCTGGTTGGCTTAATTACATGTTGTTCTAAGAAACTATCCTTCAAACATTTAATGAAAGTTTCATCTGGGCTACTTTTACACATCTGACTCATAGAGTCATAGAGATGTACAGCATGGAAACAGACGCTTCGGTCCAAACCGTCCATGCCGACCAGATATCCCAACCCAATCTAATCACACCTGCCGCACCCGGCCCATATCCCTCCAAACCCTTCCTATTCATATACCCATCCAAATGCCTCTTAAATGTCGCAATTATACTCACCTCCACCATTTCCTCTGGCAGATCATTCCATAAACGTACCACCCTCTGTGTAAAAATGTTTCCCCTTAGGTCTCTTTTATATCTTTCCCCTCTCACCCTAAACCTATGCCCTCTAGTTCTGGACTCCCCCACCCCAGGGAAAAGACTCTGTCTATTTACCCTATCCATGCCCCTCATAATTTTGTAAACCACTACAATGTCAGCCCTCAGCCTCCGACGCTGCAGGGAAAACAGCCCCAGCCTGTTCAGCCTCTCCCTACAGGTCAAATCCTCCAACCCTGGCAACATCCTTGTAAATCTTTTCTGAACCCTTTCAAGTTTCAAAGCATGTTTCCAACAGGAGGGAGACCAGAATTGCACGCAATATTCCAACAGTGGCCTAACCAATGTCCTCTACAGCCACAACATGACCTCTCAACTGCTGTACTCAATACTCTGACCGATAAAGGAAAGCATACCAAACATCTTCTTCACTATCCTATCTACCTGCGACTCTACTTTCAAGGAGCTATGAACCTGCACTCCAAGGTCTCTTTGTTCAGAAACACTCCCGAGGACCTTACCATTAAGTGTATAAGTCCTGTTAAGATTTGCTTTCCCAAAATGCAACACCTTGCATTTATCTGAATTAAACTCCATCTGCCACTTTCACAGCCCATTGGCCCATCTGGTCAAGATCCTGTTGTAATCTGAGGTAATCTTTGCTGTCCACTACACCTCCAATTTTGGTGTCATCTGCAAACTTACTAACTGTACCTCTTATGCTCACATCAAATCATTTATGTAAATGACAAAAAGTAGAGGACCCAGCACCGATCCTTGTGGCACTCCACTGGTCACAGACCTCCAGTCTGAAAAACAACCCTCCACCACCACCCTCTGTCTTCTATCTTTGAGCCAGTTCTGTATCCAAATGGCTAGTTCTCCCTGTATTCTATGAGATCTAACTTTGCTCACCAGTCTCCCATGGGGAACCTTGTCGAACGCCTTACTGAAGTCCATACAGATTACATCTACTGCTCTGCCCTCATCAATCCTCTTTGTTACTTCTTCAAAAAACTCAATCAAGTTTGTGAGACATGATTTCACAAGCAAAAAGCCATGTTGACTGTCCCTAATCAGTCCTTGTACATCCTGTCCCTCAGGATTCCCTCCAACAACTTGCCCACCACTGACGTCAGGTTCACTGGTCTATAGTTCCCTGGCTTGTCATTACCACCCTTCTTAAAGAGTGGCACCAGGTTAGCCAACCTCCAGTCTTCCAGCACCTCACCTGTGACTATCAATGATACAAATATCTCAGCAAGAGGCCCAGCAATCACTTCTCTCGCTTCCCACAGAGTTCTAGGGTATACCTGATCAGGTCCTGGGCATTTATCCACCTTTACTCGTTTCAAGACCTCTTGCACTTCTTCCCTTGTAATATGGACATTTTTGCAAGATGTCACCGTTATTTCCGTACAGTCTATATCTTCCATATCCTTTTCCACAGTAAATACTGATGCAAAATACTCATTTAGTATCTCCTCCATTTTCTGCGGCTCCACACAAGGGCCACCTTGCTGATCTTTGAGGGGCCGTATTCTCTCCCTGGTTACCCTTTTGTCCTTAATATATTAGTAAAAACTCTTTGGATTCTCCTTTATTTTATTTGCCAAATCTATCTCATGTCCCCTTTTTGCCCTCCTGATTTCCCTCTTAAGTATATTCCTACTTCCTTTATACTCTTCTAAGGATTCACCGATCTATCCTGTCTATACCTTACATATGCTTCTTTCTTTTTCTAAACCAAAACCTAAATTTCTTTCGTCATCCAGCATTCCCTATATCTACCAGCCTTTCCTTTCACCTTAACAGAATATACTTTCTCTGGATTCTCGTTATCTAATTTTTGAAAGCTTCCCATTTTCCAACAGTCCCTTTACCTGCGAACATCTACCCCCAATCAGCTTTCAAAAGTTCTTGCCTAATACCGCCAAAATTGGCCTTTTTCCAATTTAGAACTTCAGCTTTTACATCTGGTTTATCCTTTTCCATCATTATTTTAAATTTAATAGAATTATGGTCGCTGGCCCCAAAGTGCTCCACCACTGACATCTCAGTCATCTACCCTGCCTTATTTCCCAAGAGTAGGTCAAGTTTTGCACCTTCTTTAGTACGTATATCCACATACTGAATTAGAAATTCCTCTCCATCTAAACCTTTAACACTATGGCAGCCCCAGTCTATGTTTGGAAAGTTAAACTTACTCCATCAAATCATAGATTAAAATCTCCCATGATTTTCACCATTCCTTTCTGCCAAGTTGTAACTATTCCTTCCTTATGTTCCACCCGACCATATGTTTATTGTTAGCGATTTGTTCACTATTCCCACAAATGCCTTTATCATTTTCACTGTTTCACAAACTGCTTCCACCTCATAGTTTCCTGAATTTAAGTCATGTCTCTCTATTGTGCGACTAGTATAATCAACTAACAGAGTCCTCCCTCCCTCCATCTTTTCCTAGTTTTTGTCACTCCTTAGTATCTTGTCCCTTCATGATTCAGGTGTTTGTTCATGTCATCCTACATATATGGCCCAGAAATTGTGTGAAAAATAATTGCCGCATTCTGAGCCTTTCACAACTGAAGCCAACAAAGTGAAAATTTCCCAAAGCAGAAGAAATGGGGGATCAGCAGCAAACTTCTAAGAATAAAGATGAGGATTAGATCATTGACAAGGAGGACCAATATAATCCAGACACTGAGCGTGCTAAACCTGACCCTGTTATCAAACTCGGGCATAAGCCCTTCTTCCTGAAGAAGGGCTTATGCCCGAAACGTCGATTCTCCTGTTCCCTGGATGCTGCCTGACCTGCTGCGCTTTTCCAGCAACACATTTCCAGCCCTGTTATCAAACTGTCCAAGACGATTGTAAGATCCATGCACAACAGAGCAAGCATGTCACTGATAATGTTGGTACGTGCCTCCATCTTTCATTGGCAAGACAGTGGTAACATACAAGCTCCTTGATGCTGATTCTCTACTTTATTCAAAGTATTGACTGATTGTCAGTTTAGTCAATGCCTTTACACATACACCATGATGAGCTTATGTCCAAAACGACGACTCTTCTGCTCCTTGGATGCTGCCTGATTTGCTGTGTTTTTCCAGTGCCACACATTTTGACTCTGATCTCCAGCATCTTCAGTCCTCACTTCCTCCCAATCACCTTACCTGCTTGGATGAGATGTCACCACACCATTATGGTCCCCTGGCAAGATTGATAAATGACCTAATTGACTACCACCACATACTGCATTCTGGATGACAATCATCCCCGAGAAACCATGTCTCGAAAAATCACTTGGAGGCAGCAACACGTTGGGCAATTGGCATGCTTGGCACAAAATTCCCAGCCTCATCTACCTCTATGATAAAATACACCACCATGTACCTGCATATTGACTGCCCAGATACAGTACATGGTTCCTCTCTCTACCTTCTCCAGCAACACATTCAGAATACTATCCAAAAATGTCTTCACCCATCCTTTCTCTTTATGTATCGCTCCCTAATGTTTTCCAAGACAGATTAATTTCGTGCATGTCTTCCCAGCACTTGCTGCAGTCACAATATTCTGCCTGTTTGAACAGTGTGGGCGAGCTTTATGTGGTACTTGGAAATTATAGTTTGCACCTCCTGCTATGTGCAGCCTCTAAGCAGTGTGGTTAGTGCTGGCTGAACACAAAAATCATTAAATGAATAGACAGCATGAAGTTGGCATCCTGCCTGCATTACTATTAATTGGCATGGGTAAAGCACTTTGCAATTGCCGGGCTCATTTTGGGGGGACCATCCAATTTACCCAACAATATGTACACCTGGTTCTGTGACAACGGACAGAGGAAATTGGAACCGAAATGATTTCACTGGGATAGTATAACTTTTATATTTGATATTTGATATTTGATAAGGACATTCACAGTACGGATGGTAGGTTCTGTCTGAAACAAAGGGAAATCATTTAAATTTATTACAAATGAAGCAGCAGTGATAACATGATGGTTCCGATGCCATTTCCTGTGATTTTGCTGGAGAAAAATCATTCAGTGAAACTGGGGATAAAGTGTTATAGACAAGTTCCTCCCCCCCGCATCAGAGATGCCATGTTTATAACATCTATTTCCATACAATAATGTTTGCCAAAAGGCTGAATGGTCAAGTGTAATTGAATTTTGAGAAGATTTGTAGCTCAGATTGAGGTTCTGGGCGTAGGTTTGGTCGCTGAACTGGAAGGTTCATTTTCAGACGTTTCATCACCACACTAAATAACATCATCAATGAGCCTCTGGATGATGATGTTACCTAGCATGGTAACGAAATGTCTGGAAATGAACCTTCCAGCTCAGCGAACAAACCTATACCTGGAGTCTAGTGTAATGTGTGCTAGTTCAGGCTGTTCATAGACAGAATTCCTGCCTGTTTGAAGACTAGACTATGCAAAATGCCTGAACCCAAAAATTAAGTGAGTTTCAAGTACATTCAAGCCATATAGGCTTTTGAATTATTCTTGTGTTGATATTGGGCAAGTAAAGAAATTTGCATCCCTGGCATTCACTTCATAAAGTGAAAGTGAAACTTTACCTGAAGCAACTGTTAGAAATCAATTGGAAGAACACTATACTTTGTGCAAGACACTTCTTAAGTTTTTCCTGAGGAAAGTAATGATTTTGGAATTCAAATATAAATTGTGTAATTAACATTGTTTCTCTTGCTCTCTTCAACTGTGTTTTTGGTAAAGAGTAAATTACAGCTCCATACGCTGAAAGATACAGAAAACATGGTAAAATAACATATCTTTTTTCTATCAAATGTTCAGTCATGTAGATATTACATAAAATGAAATATTCATGCTCTGCATTGGATGTTTTGCAAAATGTAAAGGTTCTGATGACCTTCAGTCTTGGGTTTATTAATGCCATCTTAACATACCAGCTGTATTCTTTTCATTTTAAATTTATATATTCCATTTTGGAGGGATTGTTTTTGGACTTACCAAGATAAGATTTTTTTTGTTGGAGTATGAAATACTGCCTAGTTTTGGACATCTAGAGTATCATCAAGCAATGTTAGGTTAGCTATATTGTCCTTTTTATACTTAGATGTTCAAACCATATCGATACCTCCAATGAATAAATTCAACAAGGAAAATCCAACAAAATGTCACTGAATATAAACTGGACATTATGATGCCAATCCCACCAAAACTCATCTATCCTGGTGTTCATCATTGGAAAAATGGTGGGTATTTTGAGATTAGTTGACTGCACATTATGTGTTATATTGATCACACTCAGTTAACCATGTGAACATATGGAGTACAGCAGGTCAGACGGCATCTGAGGAGCAGGAGAATCAACGTTTCGGGCATAAGCACTTCACCGGGAATATTGCTGATTCTGATAATTCCTAATGAAGGGTTTATGCCGGAAATGTCAACTCTCCTGCTCCCTTGACCTGCTGTGCACTCTCAACTCTGATCTCCAGCATCTGGAGTCCTCACTTTCTCCTAGAATATATGAGTAGTATGTAAAGTGTACTTTAGGTCATTATATGATTGCAAGTACATAGTTGCACATGTTTGCAACTCATCTTGTATTATTTGACTATTGCAACCGAGGGGATTATTGAAAACAGTTCATTTTATCTAGTTATGGTATACATATACTTGGAGTACAATGTTTCTAAGGTACAGAGTTAACTTTTTCATGCCACATTAATAACTTGTCAGAACATGTTGAGAGAGCACTGCACCATACACATTTTCCCACTTCCCACAGCCATCCTTCTGCTATTGTCATAAAGTTGATGAGTCATATCAAATTGGAAGCCACTTTTGAGCTTTTAGCAACAACTAACACAGATTTTACAGGATATTTATATTGTACTCATCTTGCATGTCACTTTGATACCAGTGCTGTACTATAAACATATCACCAATACCTTTCTTTCACTCCACCAGAGGTACAGATTTGCCACTGACAAATATAAACATGCACTGTAGGTACTGCTGAACACTGCATGCAACGATTTTTGTTCGTTACGGATCGAAAACTCCACACGATGCTATTGGACAAAGAAGGTATTTCATAAGGTTTGGTAGGTATTTGCAAGTGCCAACACTATGAAGGCTCCCCATTGCACAAGTGGATGATTCCACATGTATTGGAGTGACATTGTATTGTAAAATGTAGAAGTTCATCTTGTAATATCTTCAAGATTTTTTAAGTACCTTCCATTTTCTTTCAAAAAATGTTATCAATTACTTTGAAGATCTTATAAACACATATTATGGTTATAAGTAACAAGTAATTAAAGCTTAACAAGTGAATGATGGTTTTATTAATTCAGGTGATCTTTTGAGAAGTCTAAATTGCAAACAATGCGAAATAATGAATGTGACCATCAAACGTTTCTATTAGTTATGAGTAACAATCAGTTCTTTTCAAATGACAACTTGGAATTGTTCCAAAGAATCACACAGATAGAATCTTGAAGAAAACCATTACATATTGTTTAACAAGTACATTTTGCATTATGCTGACTGAGTTAATTCTGTGTTTTATTGGGAAATTAGTTCCATCCTCCAGAGCTGAATAAATTATGCAAATTCAAGACTATGACTAACAAAAATTTATTTAATAGTCTGCACCCCATGAGTGGTATAAAAAAGGTTATTCATTGTATTGTGCACTTAATGAATTATATGTTAAAACGGTCTACAGCCTTGAGGGACATGAGGCATGTTTGGCAGTTTCCTGTTTCTTGGTACTGTGAAAATATATTTTGCAGTAAAATATTTGAAATGAAGGAACACAATTCATTCATTTTGAACAAGTTACAGCAAGCCCAATGCCAGAACAAGGAAAGAATTGAGTTTCTGTCATTTTCCACTACTTCTGTTTTAACCATAAAATTATACATCACAGAAGAAGACCTTTAGGCCGTCTTGTGTTTGCCAGCTCTAAGGAGAGCTAAAAGAATACAACAAGTTTACTAAATGACCAGTTTCCAGAGTGTTGGAATCAGGAAGGAGGACAGAAACTCGATTACGTCACTTCATTGATTGCCATATGGCTCAACATAAGCTGGAAACTAATTGTTGGCACTGTTCTGGTGTATAGCAGGTTTGCTTTGACTTATCCTAAATAAACAACTAAATAGAACACTGTATTGATCAGTCATTCTTAGCATTCTTTTGCATAGTGTGCATTCTTATAAAATGATATCTAAGAAACAGAAAACTGGCAAATTTATCTAGTTTTGTTAAAAGGGGGCTTTTCCCAGTCCAGAAAAATCCAATCTGAAAGAAACACTCTCAATCTAGGTCCATTGTAAGAATTCAGAGGTGGCTTCACTGTACCTTCCTCATAACTTTATTTCATTAAAATGAATTATAAAGCTGACAAGCAGAATGTCCATGTAAACTTGACACATACAGTTACTAGGTTACACCATAGACAGAAAATTTAATAAATGTGCTGGCCAGATATATGGGTCCTTATGATCATTGAGGTGGAATTTCCAAATGGTGGGAAGAAGTTCTGATGGGAAACCCACAATTCCAGGTTTATTCCACAGTATGTTCATGTTTTTCTTTGAAGGGAAATTGGACCTGAAAGCCACTTGCTTGATTGGTTTGGTTCCTTGTTGGACCCTCCAGGGAAGAACACAGTCCTGAAGCATTTTTGTGTTTTTAAGTTCAGAGTATTGGGGAATGGACATAATGTGTTTTAAACTATCAGGAGTGATCGAACAGGGTCTGAGAGAGAGAGAGAGAGAGAGAGAGGTTGGTAGGTAAAATCAAGTGATTGTTGAATGTGGGAAGTAAGCGATCTCAGGAGAGATATCAGTGATCATCCTTCTCAGTGATTTCAGGGGTTGTGATGACAAAATAGGAGGATTCAGTGATCACACTGCATTTCAGTGAGTGTACTTCCAATGTTTGTGCAGTTCTTTCACCAATGTTATGGCAAAAGATTCAGAAAATCCAAAAAGATATTACCGGTAAGATTCCATTTTATTTCAGTTCCTTTAAGAAGTGGAGTGGAATGAAGAACCTTTGGAAGTTAGGTAAATGAGAATGAGACAATAAAGCAGGAGAGAGGCTCTAACCGTCATTAACCTGTCAACAAAACCTGTCTTCCCTGATACAACTGTTTGGACCTGATTGAGGAATATTTCTGTTACAGACTTCAATTTACATGGGAATTAATGACACAGTTGTAGCAATGCTATGGGAGGACCTTTAGATCTGTTCTAAGCCAGCAAGACACTGCCCTTGGCTATTAAAATTTTAAAAAACATATTGACCCTTTTCAGCTCACTTCCTTTCCTGCATATTATTGAAGACACCTGTAGCATTAGTCAGATTGAAGTGAATCACTACATAAAACAGCTTATTAAACCAAACATACACATTATTCTCTACACCAGCAACAGTAAAGTTGCCATAGTTCTGCCCTCTTATTTGAATATCACAACTGATAGTGGTTTAACCTGAGAGTCACCACACCTCAGGCAAAGTGAAAGGTTGAGAAGGAGAATCCTTCATTTTAACATCAGCTAGTGCAGGGGTTGAACCCTGTCATTCTGTATCGCAGACCAGCATAGAGCTGTATGTGCCTTTGGCATTCCTATGTATCTGATACATGAACTGGAAGCGCTTTAACCCCACGATTTGCGCAGATTTACCACTTTTATTTTCGGACGAAGATAAGACTAAACTGGATAATTATAGACAAGCTAGTCTAACATCCATGACTTTAAAAATTGCATGATATACTTTTCCCTAAGTGATGACCTGTATATGATATATGTTTGTAAATTATTCAATATTTTAGAGAGAATATAAGACGTGTAGAAAATATTCAGATGATGGTAAGAGAGAAATGTTGCCTCATTGACAGAAAGTTGATTAACTGATATGAAACAAAGATGATATTGATGTTCTATTGAGTGGGAAAGTTGAGTGTATCACGGCTTGGGGTTTTGAACTTAAGCATGAGGGAATATTTGGAAATGTAGCAATGACATAAAAGGAGGGGATTTGGAAAATACTGATGACATAAAGAAGTCAAGATTATGATAATGAACAAAAAGGGCAGGCATATGGCAGATACAGTTAACTGTGGATCAAGGTGAGATAATTGACTTCCAACAACCACAACCATCTTTTCTTGTGCACGATATGAATGATTGAATCATGCACCAGGGTAGAGATTCTTTGGGCCATTGCATCTGCACCAAAAAAAAATTAAACATGATAATGTATCGACATTAATCTAATCTTCCAGGAATTGCCCATATGTGTTGTCATATTTCAAGTGCTTATCCACATACTACTCTACATACATTGGTTTCCCATTCCAAATCCACACCCCGGATGAAAAAAAATCTTTCATCTAAACTTCTTTCCATTCAGCTTAACATTATACTCCCTTGTGATTGACCTTTCAACCAAAGAGAACAGCTGTTTTTATCACACCCTGTCCATGCTTCACATAATCTTAAACACCTCAACCTGCCTTGGCCTCGTTTGCTCTAAAGAAAATATCTCAAGCCTATCCAGATGCTCTTCACAACTAAAATGCTCCATTCAAAGCAACATTCTGGTGAATCTCCTTTACACCACGACCAGTGCAATCACGTCCTTTCTGTAGTGTGGGAACCAGACCGCATGCAGTACTCTAGATGTGGCCTATGCAGTTTTGTTCAGCTCCAAGATAACCTCCCTGTTCTTATAATCTATGGCACAACTAATAAAGGCAAGTGTCCTGTATGCCTTCCTCCACTATTAAACTGTCTTGCCCACTTTTGGGGATATGCGAATAAGCATCCCAACACTACTCTGTTCATCCTCTTATCACTATCCTGTAATTCATTGAGTATGATTCAAACCAATAGACAGTTTTCCCCCAATTCCATAAGCTGACCAGTTTTGGTCAGGCTCCCTGATGCAGTAAGCTGACTTGATGTCAAGGAGAGTTACTCCAGTCACATTTCTGCTGTTTAGCCCATTTTGGTCAGGAGCTGAATTGGCAGAATCCCATTCAAATGTTAGTGAGCAGATGCCATGGTTAACACTGTCAAAGACCCCTTGCGTCACTTTGAGAACAGCTTGAGAGAGCAAAAATTAGTTTGGTTGCATTTGTCCTGCTTTGTGTGCATGGGACTTACCTTGGCAATTTTTCACATTACTGGTACATGAGAGGATTGTGTCTATACCGCAAATTATTTCACAGGGGCATGGCTAGTTCTGGAACAGAATTCTTCTGTATTATTGCCAGAACGTTGTAAGGCCATTACCTTTGAGATATGAGGTGAAGCGATCGAAATGACTGAGCATCTGTAATATTGTGCACTCTGGAGGAGGCTACAATGTATCAACCACTTGACACGTCTGGCTGAAGGTGGACATAAAGGCTTCAGCCTTGCCTTTTACATTGGGACACATGTCTCCCCTCACTATTGAGAATAGATAATTTGTGCAACCCATTCCTCCTGTTAGCTGTTTAATTGTCTACTACCACTTATGGCTGGATATGCCAGCATCTGCTTTGGTGTTCAAATTGCTTAGCTATGTCTATATGCGTGCTGCTTCCAAGGTCAGAAGTGGGATGTTCACTGATGATTGCTCAATGGTCAATACAATTTACAATTCTTCAGATGTTGAAGCAATCCATTTGCATATGCAGAGAGATTTGAACAATATCCAGTTTAGGCTATTAGGTGGCAAATTGCATTTGTGGCAGACAAGTGTAAGGCAAAGAATATCTCCAGCAGAAAATGTGTTGCTGGAAAAGCGCAGCAGGTCAGGCATCATCCAGAGAACTTTCCTCATTCCTGAAAAAGGGCTTATGCCCGAAACGTCGATTCTCCTGTTCCCTGGATGCTGCCTGACCTGCTGCGCTTTTCCAGCAACACATTTTCAGCTCTGATCTCCAGCATCTGCAGACCTCACTTTCTCCTCAAAGAATATCTCCAGCTGAAAATGTGTTGCTGGAAAAGCGAAGCAGGTCAGGCAGCATCCAAGGAGCAGGAGCATCGACGTTTCGGGCATGAGCCCTTCTTCCTGAAGAAGGGCTCATGCCCGAAACGTCGATGCTCCTGCTCCTTGGATGCTGCCTGACCTGCTGCGCTTTTCCAGCAACACATTTTCAGCTCTGATCTCCAGCATCTGCAGTCCTCACTTTCTCCTAAGGAATATCTCCAACAAGGGAGAATCTAGTCATCACCTATTGATGTTCAATAGCATTACCATTACTGGATCTATTACCAACAACATCTTGAGGATTACCATTGACCAGCCATTCTAACTATGTGGCTGAAAGAACAGGTCAGAGGCTAACACTCCTGCAGTGAATAATTCACTTTCTCTCTTCCCACTGTCTGTTTATCCAGAAGACACAAGTCAAGAGTGTGAAGGAAAAATGTTGATTTGCCTGAATGACAGCAGTTTGAACAACGCTCAAGCAGTTTGACATCATCCAAGACAAAACAGCCCACTTGATTGGCAACATATCCATGATCTTTGAGAAGGTGACTAAGGAGGTGGACGAGGGGAAAGCGGTAGATGTGGTGTATATGGATTTTAGTAAGGCGATTGATAAGGTTCCCCATGGTAGGCTACTTCAAAAAGTACGGAGGTATGGCATTGAGGGTGAATTGGAGGTTTGGATTAGGAATTGGCTGGCTGGAAGAAGACAGAGGGTAGTAGTTGATGATAAAGGTTCATCATGGAGTGCCGTTACTAGCGGGGCTAGAAGGTTGGGTGAGCAAGTTTGCGGATGATACGAAAGTCGGAGGAGTTGTTGACAGTGAGGAAGGATGTGGCAGGTTACAGCGGGATATAGATAAGCTGCAGAACTGGGCAGAAAGGTGGCAAATGGAGTTCAATGTAGCTAAGTGTGAGGTGATTCACTTTGATAAGAGTAACAAAAAGATGGGGTACTGGGGAAGGTCATAAAGGTTTAAAGTCTCACAGAGGGAAGCGTGGAGAGTTCATGAGTTTTTAAAAATGCCTTGAGTTAAAGAAAAGCTATTTGAGAGAATGAATGTGGATCAGCAAGAGTGGAGCCTGACAGGGATAGAATTTTAGATGGCATGGTTAATGAAGGATGGAAGATAGGCTGAACTAGTAGAGCATTGGAATTTTAGATATTCAGTGGGTGTTACTGGCCGAGCCAGCATTTGATGCCCTGGAGAAGATGGTTATCAGGTCCCTCATTGAACTAATGCATTCTTTAGAGTGTAGGGGCACCACACCACTGTGAGAAACAGAGTTGCAGGATTATCACTCAGTAGTCTTGTCCAGCAGCTATTTGCTGATGGAATCTTCATTGTACCTTTACTTTCCCATTGGTCAGCCCCTCTCATTCTTTCCTTCATCGATTTGAGGTAATCCAATCCTCTCCTGCCAATGTTCTAACTCTGAGAAAATCATATTCACCTATTACCCACTGTTTGCTGACCTAAATGTGTCCCAGAGAGTGGTGCTGGAAAAACACAGCAGGTCAGGCAGCATCCGAGGAGCTGTTGCCCGAAACATCAATTCTCCTGCTCCTCGGATGCTGCCTGACTTGCTGTGCTTTTCCAGCACCACACTCTCGACTCTGATCTCCAGCATCTGCAGTCCTCACTTTCTCCTAAATGTGTCCCAGTTAAGCAGTGTTTTAAAATTCTAATCCTTGCTTTCAAATCCCTCCTCTTCACCACCCTGTATCTCTGCAATCGCCTCCAATCCTGCAATTTTCTGGTTGTCAGCTCCCTCATTGCAATCCTTAGTGTATGATGATTAGGGGTTTAGATAGGGTTGACCGTGAGAACCTTTTCCCACATATGGAGTCAGCTATTACGAGGGGGCATAGCTTTAAATTAAGGGGTGGTAGGTATAGGACAGATGTTAGGGGTAGGTTCTTTACTCAGCGAGTCGTGAGTTCATGGAATGCCCTGCCAGTAGCAGTGGTGGACTCTCCCTCTTTATGGGAATTTAAGCGGGCATTAGATAGGCATATGGAGGATAGTGGGCTAGTGTAGGTTAGGTGGGCTTGGATCAGCGCAACATCGAGGGCCAAAGGGCCTGTACTGCACTATTTTTTTCTATGTTCTATGTTCTATCTTTATCATTCACTCGCTTCATCACCAATGCATGGCAGGAGCTGTGTGTATCATCTACAACGTGCACTGCAGTAACTCATCGTGACTTCTACAACAGCACATTTTAAACCTGCATCATCTACCACCTAGTAGGACAAAGGTAGCAGATTTTTGGGAATACCCACCTCCTGCAATCCCCTTTCTAAATTCTACACTATATTGGCTTGGAACTACATTATTTCTTCTTCATTGTCACTGAATCAAAATCCTGGAACTCCTTTCTTAACAGCACTGTGAGGGACCCGACACCTGAAGGACTGCAATAGATCAAGAAGGCTGCTCACCACCACCTTCTTTAGGGTGTTTAGGAAAGGCCAATTAATGCTGTCCGAACCAACAATGCCCACAGCCCACGAACAATTAAAATAATCTGCAACAGTAAAATTATCCATGGTGGTGATGATGACTAATCTACTCTGTTTCTGAACTTCATTTCACCGTTCTCAGTGATCCATGATTAAGAAGGACTCATTGCAGAAATTAATAAAACTCTTATCCTTTTCTCTATGTTGAAAGAGTAGCCAGCGCTGGAGGCAGAAGCAACATTTCAACTCAAGATCTGTATGATGCAATGAATGTCTATCCAAAGCTTTGCATGATTACCTCAATGTTGAGGATTTAAAGTCCTAGTGTGCAAAATGAAACTCCGGAATATGTTGAGCACTTCCCATACTTCAGCAGCCAACTCTCCGAAAAAGGCACCATTGGTGCAGAGATGCGAAATTGAATTCTTTGTGCCAGCACAGCTTTCTACAATTTGCAGCTTGGAATATTTGGCACAAAAGATCTCTGCAAGTCATTAGCTTCAACAAGGCTGTAAGTTTCTGAAAGGAAGTACTTCCAGGATATCAACCCTGTCAATTAATCAACAATGACAGAGAATGACAGAATTGTTATGGCGCAGAAGGAGACCATTTGCCCCATCATCGCTACACCACTACAACGGTTTTTCAAGTGGGCTGAAGTAATCAAACAGAACTTTGGATAAACATTCATTGCATCATACAGATCTTGAGGTGAAATGTTGCTTCTGCCTCCTGGGCAGGTTACTCTATCAACATCATGAACGTTGACAAGCAGGACCATGGCACATTGAACACACTGCTTGTGGATCCATGACCAGAGATTCCATTCAGTTTTCATTACACAGCCCAACCCTTTAACAGCAGCAACAGCCTAACCATCATCTATTAATAGATAGCATCCCCACCAGTGGCAATTAGAAGTTTACCTGCAGGAAATTTGGTAACATGGTCCTGCAGCTGACAAGTGCACTCACAAATTATCTCAATGCTTGGGTCCTGATGACTGGTATGAAAACTAACATTGATTTCATCAATAGTAACATTGCGAGAAAGGGAGGACTGCAGACGCTAGAGATCAGAGTCGAAGAGTGTGGTGCTGGAAAAGCACAGCTGGTCAGGCAGCATCCAAGGAGCAAGAGAGTCGGCATCTCAAGCATAAGCCCTTCTTCAGGAATGAGGCTTGTGGGCCAAAGGGGCTGAGAGATAAATGGGAGGGGGGATGGGGTTGGGGGGGGAAGGTAGCTGGGAATGTGATAGGTAGATAGGTGTGAAAGTGATACGTCAGAGAGGAAGATGGAGTAGATGGGTGGGAAGAAAGATGGACAGGTAGTACCGTTCAAGTGGGCGGTGCTGAGTTGTAAATATGGTAGATGACATGCGTGGAAGTACAGGCAAATTTCTGTCAGATGTCGAAAGATCCTTTGGGGCCTTGGGCAGAGGCGAGGCGGGAGGTGTGGGTGGAGGTTTTGTACTTCTTGCAATGGTAGGGAAGGTGCCGGGAGGGGAGGATGGGTTGGTGAGGGGCATGGACCTAACAAGGGAGTCGCGGAGGGAATATTCTCTCTGAAACGCTGATAGGGGTGGGGAGCAAAATATATCCCGAGTGGTGGGATCTGTTTGTAGGTGTTGGAGATGGTGAAGGATGATACAATGTATCCCGAGGTTGGTGGGTTGGAAGATGAGGACCAGGGGGGTTCTGTCCTTGTTGTGATTAGCGGGGTAGTTTTCCAGGGCAGAGGTGTGGAAAATTGATGAGATGTGCTGGAGGGCATCGATGACCACATTGGGGTCTTTGAAGAAGGAGGCCATCTGGGATGTTCTGTGGTGGAATTGGTCCTCCTGGGAGCAGATGCAGCAAAGGGGTGACGATTTGGGAATAAGGGATAGCATTTTTACAGGAGGCAGGGTCAGAGGAGGTATAGTCCAGGTATCTGCAGGTGTCAGTGGGTTTGAAGTAGATGTCCGTGTTCAGTCAGTTGCCAGAAATGGAGATGGAGAGGTCCAGGAAGGGGAGGCATGTGTCTGAGATGGTCGAGGTGAACTTGAAGTCGGGGTGGAAGGTGTTTGTGAAGTTGACGAACTGTTTAACCTCCTCGTGGAGCACAAGGTAGCACCGATACAGTCACTGATGTAATGGAGAAACAGGTAGGGGGTGGTGCTGATGAAGCTGCGGAAGAGACCCCTGGTCCTCACCTTCTAATTCACCAACCTCTGGATACGTCGCATCATCTTCCATCATTTCTGCCACCGACAAACAGACCCCACTACCAGAGATATATTTCCCTCCCCATCCCATTTGCGTTCCCTCTGCGACTCCCTTGTCGGGTCCACACCCCCTACCAAGCCACCCTCCATTCTCGGCACCTTCCACTGCCACCGCAAGGGGTGTAAAACCTGCACCCACACCTCCCCCTTTACTTCTGTCCAAGGCCCCAAAGGATCCTTCCAGATCTGACAGAAATTAGATTAGATTAGATTAGATTAGATTAGATTAGATTACGTACAGTGTGGAAACAGGCCCTTCGGCCCAACAAGTCCACACCGACCCGCCGAAGCGTAACCCACCCATTCCCGTACCTTTACCCCTTTACCTAATACTACGGGCAATTTAGCATGGCCAATTCACCTGACGTGCACATCTTTGTGACTGTGGGAGGAAACCGGAGCACCCGGAGGAAACCCACGCAGACACGGGGAGAATGTGCAAACTCCACAAAGTCAGTCGCCTGAGTCGGGAATTTACCTGCACTCCTCCATATGTCATCTACTTGTCCATTGCACTCGATATGGTCTCCTCTACACTGGGGAGACAGGATGCCAACTTGTGGATTGTTTCAGAGAACATCTCTGGGACATCTGCACTAACCAACCCCACCACCCTGTGGCTGAACACTTCAACTTCCCCTCCCACTTCAACAGGGACATGCAGGTCCTGGGCCTCCTCCATCATCAAACCCTAACCACCCAACGCCTGGAGGAAGAATCTGGATTAGTGGTGCTGGAAGAGCACAGCAGTTCAGGCAGCACCCAAGGAGCTTCGAAATCGACATTTCGGGCAAAAGCCCTTCATCAAGAATTTTGCCTGAAATGTCAATTTCAAAGCTCCTTGGATGCTCCTTGGATGCTGCCTGAACTGCTGTGCTCTTCCAGCACCACTAATCCAGAATCTGGTTTCCAGCATCTGCAGTCATTGTTTATACCGCCTGGAGGAAGAACGCCTTTTCTTCCACTTTGGGACCCTCAACCACATGGGATCAATGTGGATGTCACCAGTTTCCCCATTTATCCTCCCCCAACCTTATCCCAGTTCCCACGTTTCAACTTGGCACCGCCCTCTTGAATGGTCCTACCTGTCCATCTTCCTTTCCACCTATCTGCTCCACCCTCCTCTCTGACCTATCACTTTCATCCCCAGCAACACGCTCTCAACTCTGATCTCCAGCATCTGCAGACCTCACTGTCTCCTAACTGCAAATTGGGGCATGCTCAGGAAATGAATGTGGACTAGCAAAATCATCTGAAGTTAAATTACCAGTATCTAAATACATTTAAAACAGCCAATCAAATTATGTGCAGCACAGTGGCTGAGCAGCTAACACTGCTGCTTCACAGCGTCAGGGACCCAGGTTCAATCCCACCATTGGGCAACTGTCTGTGTGGAGTCTGCACATTCTCCCTGTATCTTTGTGGATTTCTGCTGGATGCTCCAATAGTTGTGGGCGGCACAGTGGCTAGCATTGCTGCCACACAGCGCCAGAGACCCGGGTTCAATTCCCGCCTCAGGCGACTGACTGTGTGGAGTTTGCACATTCTCCCCGTGTCTGCATGGGTTTTCTCCGGGTGCTCCAGTTTCCTCCCACAGTCCAAAGATGTGCAGGTCAGGTGAATTGGCCATGCTAAATTGCCCGTAGTGTTGGGTAAGGGGTAAATGTAGGGGTATGGGTGGGTTGCGCTTCGGCGGGTCGGTGTGGACTTGATGGGCCGAAGTGCCTGTTTCCACACTGTAATGTAATCTAATGTAATGTAATGTAATCTAATCTAATCCTCCTACAGTCTAAAGATGTGCAGGTTAGATGGATTTGCAGTGTTAAATTGCTCATAATATTTAGGGATGTGCAGGTTAGGAGTGTTAGCCATGCAAAATGCAAGGTTATAGGGTAGGGGGGTGGATCTGGGTGGAATGCTGTTCAGAAGGTTGGTGTGGGCTTGTTGTACTGAATGGCTTATTTCCACACTGCAGGGATTCTATGAATTCAATTATCAAGAAACTTGCAACTCCTTTTTTTAATTTAAACTTGTGAGAGATATTTCATGTATTTGAACTGAAAGGGTTGCATGCGACTGTTCAACTTGGAAAGACTTAAAAATACATAAGTAAACCATATTTTAGTGACTGCTTGGAAGACAGTTGAGAGAGAAAGAAAATGGTTTGGTAACATGATGGATTGGAAGAGTCTCTTTTTCCTTATTTCTTGCTCAGCATCTGAAAAATCAGCACCAGTGACAAAGCAAATTGGTGAAGCGTTGATTCACTGAGAACTCAAAGATTCTACAAACTTCACTGCTGCTGAGAGTGCAGCACATCAACTTTACATCAATTTTACCTTGCTCTTTGATTCGACAGTTTCCTTTTTAAAACTTTATTCCTGTGTTTGCATGTGTATTCATGTGACATTTTATTATTCTTCTCAAGGCTGGTGAGTCATAAAATTTATCCCCCTTTCATTCAAGAAAACCTAGCAATTGACTGCTTTATTTTGATTCAGTAAACCACATTGTAATTGAAGTAGAAAAGAGCATTGCGCTAAAAAGCATTAAAACTTTGTTCAAGTAACCAAAGAAGCTAAAAAGAAGGAAACTGGGGAGATTCATCCCATCTTCATCTTAGACCTAACGATTTTTAAAAACATCAAATTTTAAACAATTGTGGATATGAAATTGTGGATATGAAAATGTGGCCCAATATGGTATAGACTGCTGATTTATGATGATTCTACTCAATTGCAGTAGAGCACTTTCTCTCTGTAGTGATTGTAATGAGGTCAGATCTCTTAGAATACGAATTCACTGATTAGGGCTGTTAATCGGTTCCAATTAGGGAGCCCTAGCTGAAAGTTTACAGAGTGTCAGATTGCGATCTTTGAGAAGATTTGTAGCTCAGGTTGTTGATCAGTACGTAAGTTAACACACTGAGGTGGAAGATTTGTTTTCAGATGTTTTGCCACCATATTGGTAACATCATCAGTGAGAGTCTCTGGTGAAGTGTTGGTGGTATGTTCCACCTCTTTATTTATAGGTCTCGGTTTCTTAACGTGGGGGATGTCATGTCCGGTTCTTATTTTCAAGGGAAGGTAGATAGGATCTAAGTCAATGTGTTTATTGATGGGGTTCTGGTTAGAATGTCATGCCTCTAAGAATTCTTGTGCATGTTGTTGTTTCGCCTGTCCTAGGATGTGTGTGTTGTCCCAGTCAAAGTGGTGTCCTTCTTCGTCTGTATGTATGGAAACTAGTGATAGTGGGTCGTATCCTTTGTTGGCTAGTTAATGTTCATGTATCCTGGTGGCAAGGTTCTTGCTTGTTTGTCCAATGTAGTGTTTTTTTACAATTCTTGCGTGGTATCTTATAAATTACATTAAATTTGCTGGTAGTATCTAATGGATCCTTTAGCTTCATTAGTCGCTGTTTAAGTGTGTTGGTAGCTACCATGATGCCAAGGGGTTTGAGCAGTCTGGAAGTCATTTCTGATATGTCTTTGATGTAAGATAAAGTGTCTATAGCTTTTGGTTGCATTGTGTCTGCTTGTTTGGGTTTGTTTCTGAGGAATCGGCAGATTGTATTTATTGGATATCTGTTTTTCTTGAAAACCTTGTATAGACAATTTTCTTCTGCTTTTTGTAATTCTTGGGTGTGATGTAACTCATCGAAAATAATGTCTCGATGCAGCGCTGTTTGTGGGTGTTGGGATGATTGCTTCTGAAGTTAAGCATTCTGACACTCTGACAGCTGGCTCTGAGGGAGCTAGACCAGTGTCAAGGACGTTCTATGTGTAAATAAAGGGTGATTTAATGATGAGATATCTGTCTCTGTGGAATTATTTCACTCTCCACTGAATAGCATTTGACTAAATAGGAATGTGAGGGGAACGTGGCTGCTGTTTTGGTGCAATGGGAAATTGCACTTAAAAAAGGCTTGAAATTACATTTGTTCACTTACTATACAGGTTCCTGTCAAAAATCATTTGCATAATTGCAAATGTTCAATCATCCACAAACTAGCACCATCGGCTGTGCTAAAGAACATAATCATATTTTTACTTTCTATTGCAAAGTATTCCTTGATGTATTTAAGGGTAGTAATGTAATGTAGAGTTATTAATGTGCCTAAAATGGTTTTATTAACTCAAATAAAAGATTTTTAATAAAGGTGCCCAGTCCTCATTGAAACTGACATAAATACTCTATTACAAAACCTTTAGTAATTTCATTGATGTTCACTTGTCAATTTCTTCCTAAATTACATATTTTCTGATACAAAAAAAAATGTTGCATTACTCCAAAGTAAATGAATGCAATTGAAGGACTTTCTCAAATCAGCGCAATCAGTGGAGTCTTGCATTTCTCATCTGGATAGCATGTGGGTGGGGATTGACATACAGGTTATTTGAATCTTAAGTGACGATAAGAAATTGTAGGAAACATGACCATTAGTGGTTTGAATCCACATATAATGATAACTAATATTTATATAATGCCTTTATTTTATTAATTCATTCATGGGATGAGGGCATCGCTTGCTGGGCCAGCTTTAATTGCTCATCCCTAATTGCCCAGACGGTATTAAGAGTCAACCATATTACCTTAGGCCTGGAGTCATACATAGGCCAAACCAGGTACAGATGGTAGTACCCTTCCCTAAAGTACATTAGTGAACTAAGTTGGTTTTTCCTAACAATTGAAAGTGGACAATGGATTCATTGTCATCATTAGACACCTAATTCCAGATTTTTTTTTTATTATTGAATTTTAAAAAAAATCATTATCTGCCATGATACGATTCAAATGTGACTCTGCAACTCCACAAACCAATCTCACATTGCACACATCCCCTGGTGCTGGCCCATCTGCAAACAAGCTCCCCTCTGCTTGAACAAAGCAGCTGTGTAAAAATAACTTACAGTGAGTTTCAATTACTTGTCTTTACAAGTGCAAAAATCTCTTCTGCAAATCTTGGTTTTAAAGGAGTACCATTTCCATTTCAGTCCACAATCAAAAATACAGAAAAATAAGATATGATCTTTAAAAGAATGAGAGAAGGTCATTATCTGCAACACATGGATAACTAGGGGATAATTCCTTGACTGCTACCTTGACAGCATTAAAACTTTTGAATCCAGGCTGATATACATGAGAACATTCAGCAGATCATCAACCCTTTATTAGTTTTTGCTGAAATGGTCTTTTCCATCCATTGGTATGACATTCTATGGGGCGCTCTCTCTCTGTCTCCAGATAGCTACTGAATTTACATTGGTAGCCAAATTTGGTTATATCAACACACATCCAAAAACATATTTTGAAAATATAAGATTAAAATATTTACAGTGTTTTGGGGTTCTGAAGTGTCGTCATGGCAGGCTAATTGTGGAGGTGAGTTACAAAAAAAGGAGTGACTTCTGCATGGGGGTGAGACAGCAATTTTCTTGTATGGTTACATTCTTTTCATCTTGTCACATATTCATTCCTGAGACATTCTAGCTTTCAACTTTGATGTACCATATTTAGAAGGCAGCCAGGGAGCACTTCACTTTCTGGAATGCAGGATCCTCAGTGGATCACCACTCATCACCTGCATCCATCCCCAGAGATGTCAGTCGTACAAGGCAAGAATGCTCCCTGCTGATAATTCTCAGAATGTTATACAACAAGATACTCATGAAAGAAGGGATGTGCTGCTTCCCAAGAATGAGAAGAGATCATCCTGAGTTGGCAAGGTGGTCTGGATGGAGGTAGATATAGTAATTTGTCCTTGTGACAATCAGAAACAAGAGAGTGACACAAGACGAGGAATCATTTCTTCCACACCATTAATGAATGTGTCTCCATCTGCTCGATGCATCTCGCCTGTTTGAAGGTGAGTTAACGTTGTACGTTTGCATCTGCACAGAAAGTTCAGCCACAAAACTTATTGCTAGGCAGCAGCATCACATGTTCCATGTTCAATGTCTGTCATTTCTTTGCAATCACCCATATCATATTTCTTATACCACTGTACTGCCATCTACCATTACTTGTACACAGCCATAGCTGTAGCTGCTGAGATGGCATCATTATGTAATGCCAGGAAAACAGAGTAAAGATTATTCAAGTCACTTTCAGTGCACAGATGCCTATCTTTTATTTACAGAAATACTCTAGAAACCAGCACAGAACTTTTATCTTCATTACTGTGGTCACTTTCAGTCTGTAAGGACCACCTTGAGGGGCAAAGCTGATCTTAATGTGTTCACATCTGCATCAGGTGAACTACTGCAAAGGGCACTGAGATTCTTATTCATAGCTATCATCTAGAGGGATGCATGAACATAAAATAGACAATTGTCTTCTGAGAATCAATTAGCTTAGTATAGTTCCCCTACATCTCTCTTATATTTATACGTCGCTTGTAAACTAAATGCATTCCTGTTGTCAGCCTGCTGAATCTATACTGATTTTTCAAAAAATTTATTAATTTGGTACAATGTAGGTGTTGCTGGCTGGCCAGCATTTATTACCCATCCCTAGTTGCTTTGAGAACAAAGAGAACAAAGAACAAAGAACCTTACAGCCCAGGAACAGGCCCTTCGGCCCTCCAAGCCTGCGCCAATCCAGATCCAGTTCTAAACCTATTGCCTATTTTCAAAGGGTCCATATAGCTCTGCTCCCTGCCCATTCATCTACCTAGATACATCTTAAATGACACTATCATGCCCGCCTCTACCACCTCTGCTGGCAACGCATTCCAGGCACCCACCAACATCTGCATAAAGAACTTTCCACACATATCTCCCTTAAACCATTCCCCTCTCACCTGGAATTCATGACCCCTCATAATTGAGTCCCCCATTCTAGAAAAAAGTTTCTTGCTACCCACACTGTCTATACTTCACATGATTTTGTAGACCTCAATCAGGTCCCTTCTCAACCTCTGTTTTTCTAATGAAAATAATCCAACCTACTCAACCTCTCTTCATAGCTAGCGTCCTCCATAACAGGCAACATCCTGGTGTACCACCTCTGCACTCTCTCCAAAGCATCCACATCCTTTTGGTAATGTGGCGACCAGAACTGTTCACAGTATTCCAAATGTGACTGAAGCAAAGTTCAAAGTTTGTGAGAAAATTTGTAGCTCGGGTGCTCGTTGTTGTGGTTCTGTTCGCCGAGCTGGAAGTTTTTGTTGCAAACGTTCCCCTGTCTAGGTGACATCCTCAGTGCTTGGGAGCCTCCTGTGAAGCGCTTCTGTGGTGTTTCCCACACAACTGTAACATGAGCTGCCAACTCTTGTACTCAGTACCCGGTCTGATCAAGGAAACGTGCTGTATGCCTTCTTGACAACTCTATCGACCTGCATTGTCACCTTCAGCAAGCAATGGACCTAAACACCCAGATCTCTCTGTGCATCAATTTTCCCTAGCTTTCGAATGGCCTTTCCATTTACAGTATAGTTCGCTCTGGAATTGGAGCTTCAAAATGCATCACCTCGCATTTGCCTGGATTTAATTCCATCTGCCATTTCTCAACTCAACTCCCCAATCTATCTATATTCTGCTACATTCTCTGACAGTACCCTTCACTTATCTGCTACTCCATCAATCTTAGTATCATCTGCAAACTTGCTAATTAGACCACCTATACCTTCCTCCAGATCATTTATGTATATCACAAACAACAGTGGTCCCAACAAAGATCTCTGTGGAACACAACTCATCACAGTTCTCCATCTTGAGAAACCCCCTTCCACTACAATTGTCTCTCTCCTGCTGCCCAGCCAATTCTCTATCCATTTAGTTAGTACACCATGGACTCCATGTGACTTCACTTTCTCTATCAGCCTACCATGGGGAACCTTATCAAATGCCTTACTGAAGTCCATGCATGTGACATCTACAGCCCTTCCTTCATCAATCAACTTTGTCACTTCTTCAAAGAATTCTATTACATTGGTAAGACCATGCTACCTGTCACTGATAAGCCCACTTTCTTTTAAATGTAAATACATCCCATCCGTCAGTGATGGTGAACTGCCTTCTTGAACTGCTGCAGTCCACCTGCTGTGGGTTGATCTACAATGCCATTAGTGAGGGAATTCCAGGATTTTGACCCAGTGACAGTGAAGGAACAGCGATATATTTCCAGGACAGGATGCTGAATGGCTTGGAGGGGAACTTGAATGTGGTGGTGTTCTCATGTAGTTGCTGCCCTTGTCCTTCTAGATGGAAGTGGTTGTGGATTTGAAAGGTACTATCTCAGTTTCTTTGGTGGATTTCTGCACTAACCTTGTAGACAGTGCATATTATTGCTACTGAGTGTCAGTGGTGGAGGGAATGGATGCTGTGGATATACTGCCAATCAAGCAGGCTGCTTTGTCCTGGATGGTGTCAAGCTTCTTGAGTGTTGTTAGAGCAGCACTCATCCAGGGAAGTGGGGAGTATTCCATCACATTCCTGATTTTAGCCTTGTAGATGGTGGGCAGGATTTGGGGAGTCAGGAGGAGTGCACTGCCTGCAGTATTCCTAGCCTCTGACCTACTCTTGTAGCCACTGTGTTTATGTGGTGAGTCCAGTTGGGTTTCTGGTCAATGCTAACCCCCAGGATGCTGACAGTGGGAGATTCAGTGATGGTAACACCATTGAATGTCAAGAGGCAGTGATTAGGTTGTCTCTTATTGATGATAGTTATATTGTGGCATGTATGTGGCGTGAATGTTACTTGTCATTTGTCAACCTAAGCTTGGATATTGTCCAGATCTTGTTGCAATTGGACATGAACTGCTCCCATATCTGAGGAGTCGCAAATGGTAGTGAACATTGTGCAATCATTGGTAAACGTCCCTACTTATGAACTTGTGGTGGAGGGAGGGTCATTGATGAAGCAGCTGAAGATGGTTGGACCTAGGGCACTACCCTGAGGACCTCCTGAAGAGATGGCCTGGAGCTGAGTTGACTGACCGCCAACAACCACAACCACCTTCCCATGTGTCAGGTATGACTCTAACCAGTGGAGGCTTTGTCGTCCGGATTCCCATTGATTCCAGTTTTGCCATGGATCCTTGATGCAACACTCGGTTGATTTCAGCTTTGATGTCAAGGGTTGTCACTCTCACTTCACCTTTGGACTTAGCTCTTTTGTTCATGTTTGAAACAAGGCTGTAATGAAATCAGGAGCTGACTGACCCTGACAGAATCCAAACTGAGCAGATTACTGCTGAGCAAGTGCTGCTTGATAGCACTGCTGATGAAGCCTTCCACCACTTTACTGATGATTGAGAGTAGATTGATGGGGCGATAATTGGCTGGGACGGATTTATCTTGCTTTTTATGTACAGGACATACTTGGGCAATTTTCCAATGTGACAGGTAGATGCCAGTATTGTAACTGTACTGGAACAGCTTGGCTAGTGGAGCGGCAAATTCTGCAGTACAAGTCTTTGGCACTATTGCCAGAATATTGGCAGGGCCTGTAGCTTTTGCAGTGTCTCCAACCATTTCTTGATATCATGGGGAATGAATGGAATTGGCTGAAGAGTGGTATCTGTAATGCTGGGGATCATCCACTTGGTACTTCTGGCTGAAGATTGCTGTAAAAGCTTTATCTTTTGCACTGATGTATTGGGCTCTTCCATCATTGAGGGTGGGGATATTTGTGGAGCCTCCTCCTCCAATGAGTCATTTAATCATCTACCACCATTCATGACTAGATGTGGCAGGACTGCAGAGTTTAGGTCTGATCAGTTGCCTGTGGGATCACTTTACTCTGCCCTTCACTTGCTGCCTATGCTGTTTGGTGTGCAAGTAGTCCTGTTTTGTGGCTTCAGCAAGTTGACACCTCATCTTTAGGTAAGGCTGGTGCTGCTCCTGGCATAGCCTCATGCATTCTTCATTGAACCAGGGTTGATCCCTGACTTGTTGATAATAGTTGAGTGGGGAATATGCTAGACCAGGGGTGGGGAACCTATGGCCTTCTAGGCCATTGTGTGTGGCCTTTTGAATGAATCCAAATTTTGCAACACGCACAAAAAATGCTTTCTTGCTTTTCAACCACTTATTGCTGTGAATCTACATTCTCCTACTTATCCAAAATCAAGACGCCCTTAAGGCCACAAATGACGGATACCCATCTAGAGGATCAGCGAAAACTGCAGACCTCCATGCTACAACCAAATATTCAAATGCTTTCCTACAAAAAGCAGCCACAACAAAGTCATTAAAAGGTTAATTAACTTTAGAATTAACATTTTTTTTAGTTAGTTAGTACATAGTAGTTAGAGTTTTACAAAATAATGTGAATTTTGAAAAATATGTAATTGAAGTTTCTTGGATGCGGCCTTATTAGATTACAACTAACATAATGCGGCCTTCCAACATGAAAAGGTTCCCCACCTCTGTGCTAGGCCATGTGGTTACAAATCGTGCTGGAGTACGGTTCTGCTGCTATTGCTGGCCAATAAAGCCTCATGGGTGCTCTGTCTTGAATTCTGACCAGCAAATTGAACTGGGCCAAAATGATGTGAAATGTATGACAAACGGAACATCTCAATGATTCACAGTTTTGCAACAAAGATTCTTTTGAGGTTAAGAGCACCTCTGAATTTCAATTGGCTATGACTTTGAGTATTTACAATGTTCACACATTGTTTTCCATTCTAGCCACTGTTGGATATTCTCGGGCCTGTCTGCCTTGTCTCCATAAGACCACAACAAATAGGAACAGAAGTAGACCATTTGGATTCTCAAGCCTGCTCAGCCATTCAATAGGTTCATGACTTACCTCACCACAGCCCTGCCTTCCTCAGCATTAGCACTGTTTCCCTCAGCATCTCTATTCAACTTGCCTATTTCCTGATACATGGAGACATCTCCTCTTCTAAACACTCATCCAGTTGTTAAGCTGCATTATGCATAATGAGTGCATTATGGTTGTAGACGTCTTTCATGACCTGCTGCAAACACTGCACTTGCACACGCAAATGCTCATCCCCCATAACGGCTTCATCCCAATATCATTAACTCTCATATGTACCATCTGTGAATAGTCTGCATGGCTAATTGTGCATTAATCACCTACTATAACTATGAGCACTGCAAAATAATCTCAACTGCCCTTCTTGCGAACGTGAATGAATGACTGGATATGGCCAGGAGATAGCTGTTTGCAGCTTTTGCAGCTTAATTGCTTCTAATGTGAAGGAATTGTTTCCCTTCAATGCAAAGGCCTTAGCAATGTTTTTGTGTAATACCTTTCCTCCTGTTTCAATTTTGAAAACTTCTTTTCAGTGTACATTGTCTACCTGCAAATAAATACAAACAAATCAGGGGCCTCTTCATTTTGCAATGTATATTCTTACTACCCCTCATTTGGAAATCAATATTAAGCTTTAACTTAACTTTAATTTTGATTTGATTGCACTCCATCAGATATCCTCATTCCTAGCCTCACCACTTTACCCCCCTCATTCATTTCCATTGTGCTCTCCATTGTTAATTTCCAGCTCCTGTCCCTTGTTGCACTGATTGTAGCAAAAATGTTGACTCAGCCGTCTTCATCCCAGTTTACTGCCTCCCTTCCAGTCCCCCTGACAAGCTAGTCCACACTGCTATCAATCTTTTTTTGCAGATGTCTTTTTGGGTTACACCTAAAACTTTATGTCTGTTTAAGTTGATCTCTCCTTAAGTTAAAGCATGATAACCTGTCTAAGACAAGTTTGCTTCCGCAAACCAAAATGGTTGTCTCAATTGGGCAAACATTGGGCAAACCCAATCAGCATTCATCCTGAACACTGTTAACATTTAAGTGAAAGAAGCCTGACCACGTATGACAATGACTTCTCAAGAGCTGCTGGAAAGCCTTGATCCCTTACTCTGGGTGCACTTGTGCAATGAAACAATTGGTTTCTGAAGGAGCCAAATCACAGATTAATACTTTATTCACCAGAGCTCAGAGGAGGCAGTCTACCCTACGGAGTACTCATCCTGTATAAGTAAGCGTATAGACTTTTATTCCTACTTTCTCTGGTCAGTTGAGTTTACTGTGGATATCAATATCCCAGTTCTAATAATGTGATCTTCCCAATGTCCTTGTATAAAACAAAATTTACTACAAAAATATTGCAAAAGTCTTACCCGTGCAATGCTTACATTCACAAGTGAATCAATTCACATGAACTTGTCTCAGGATCAGATCAAAACAGGTGATCAGTCCATTCTATCTCACCTGCCAGCTTTTGATCAGAATCCCTTCTGAGCTGGCTAACTATGTTCTGAGACAAGTTTTCTCATATTATGCTTTTCCTTACAAACTGTCAGAGTGTTCAAACTCTGAAACTGTACAGTTTCCACTGGCAAACATCACAAACGTGTCACCCACCACAGCTAGCTTGATTAATTAACTCATTAAGACTTGCTTGTTTCTTCTTAGAAAGAGGCTTAGCTCTTGGTCTTAAAAAACTTTGACCTGAAGCTTCAATTTGCACATGCTGTTATCACATATATGCTATCCAACGAACTGGATGAAATTTACACAGCACAATTCTGTGTCAATCACAAGTATAACTGAAATGTAGTTCTCATTGTCACATCTCATTCACTGTGCCTACTTTTAAACAAAATTCCTGTCTTACAGAGTTGCTATGCCAGTTTAGTCCATTCTGACTGAGCTACAACATCTAATCTAAACATGCACATGTTCCTTCAGCAAAATACGGAAGCACATTAAGTGCAGTGACTTTTCCAATCATTAGATCCTCACTAAGTTTCATTTCTTTTCCTCTCATTTCAGTTAATATTTCACTTAACCCAGCAAAATTCAGAGTAATATCTACAGTAGAGTTTGTGGCCAAAAGTGTGCTGCCTTTTTGGCAAACAAAATTTTGCCCCGAGCATATTCCAGTGGCCGGGCTGTTAATGAGTATTCATAACATGCTAATGAATGCAAAATAGGCTTCCAACCATAACAATGGAGAAAGTTGGCCTCTGAAGGTTTCTGAGAAATTACGACCAAACATTTAACACTTCATCAGGAAACCATATTTCTGCCCCCTCCCCCCAATAAGGTTCCTGCAACCACCCTTCTAAAAGCCCAGGTAGGCTTTGAAAATTCTGCCCAAGGATGCGAATTTTAAAACTGAGACGTTGCCAGATTGGGAGCCAATGTAAGCCAAGAGCATGCAAATGATGGTGGAATGAGTTTAGGAGCAAGGTAGGAAATTTGATTCTCCCCATTCCTTTGTACTGGTTTGACAGACTTGAGTCAAATCTGGTTACAAAATGATGAGAAACCACTAGAAATTTTACCCAAAATAATGACCAGAAGAATGCATTCAACTGATATTTTTTCACCACCTCCCTCCCCTGTTGGGGCTTGGATAGTTTTGATGATAATTTAGATCATCTCTGAGAACATCCAACACTGGAGATCACGACAGGTCAAGCAGCATCCACGGAGAGAGAGCAAGCTAATGTTTTGAGTCTAGATGACTCTTCATCAGAGCTGAAGTGAAGTGTGGAGGGGACAGCATTTATACTGTAGTGGGATAGGGTGTACACACTTCACTTCAGCTCTGATGAAGAGTCATCTAGACTCAAAACATTAGCTTGCTCTCTCTCTGTGGATACTGCCTGACCCACTGTGACCTCCAGCATTTGTTGTTTTCAGCACAGACTCCAACATGCGCAGTAATTTCCTCCTAGGTCACTCTGATCTTGACGCTGTGTCCATATCCTTCTTCCTTCAGTCTGTTTGGAAATTTGCCCATTTTCTTTTGCCTGAATGTTTTCCATACGTAGTGGGCATACTTATGCATCATGCGACAGGAGGTCATATTTTGTGCCCGTTCTGACCATTTTGAATCAATAAAAATTTTAATGATTCAGCAGGATTTTAAAAGTGGCATGAGGGTGGCTGACATTAAAGATGTGGGCTGCTTGACTTTTCTTTCGAAATAGCATTGACTTATGGTAAGGAATATTACTAGTTTTAAATATGGTGATGTTTGCTAAGTAACGTTGATAAAATAAACAACGCAGTGTTTCATTGCTGCATCTGAAAGGTGCGATGTTTAATAACTTAGAAGCAGCAAGAAGCTGGAGATCTTACAGTGTATTTTATGTGGCAACAAACAAAGGAAGACTGTTTCACTTCAACTAGCCTTTCTGCTAACAAAAGAATGACAAAACACGCTGTAGAAAGACTTGGCAGATTGCGCTTTCAGTTTTACCATTGTGTTTTTATTTGATGTTCAGTCTCTCCTTGCCCCTATTTATCTTTGATTGTTTTCTGTGGATCATCTTACCTGGGATCAAGTGTCTCTCAGTGTTCTAACAGAGGCTCATATTCTTCAGCAGTTCTGATCTTAAAGCACTAATTGGATCAGGTGTAAACTGAACCTGTAGGGTTACGACTTTGATGTGATACTTTAGACTGGCACACCTGTAACATCCCTGTTTGGATGTAAAGTAGCAGCCGGCTCTACCTGCTGCTAAACCCTCAGCTAATAAAAATGCTAGTAATCATGTTGTATTACAAGGCTCAAATTCATGCTGTTACTTTATTGCAAGGTTGTCATTAATTTTGAATGGTGAACCTGGAATCTGACCTGACCTGTTTTTTTTTGTTGGCTCTGTGAGATAGGACAGCTGTTCCTCCTATTTTGCTGCAGCTCTGAGTTAGCATTGGGTCAGCTACGCATTGCAAGCCTTTGATCAATAATCCTATTAAACTAAAAATTGCTTTCTTTCTATGGATCAGTGAGGAAAGATTGTTATTTTTGGTAAATACACCAGTAGCAAAGGTCACCTGATAATGTAACACTGTTCCACCTTTGCTGTCCAATTTCACAATCCACATTCTCTTATTACAAAGATGAGAGCCCTGAAGGACTAAATAACTGCTATAATTAGGTGGACATAAAAGCAACTTTAAAGAGACAGAATCTCACTGTTGAATTACTTTCAATGTAATTTAAAAGTTAAAGAAATTGAAACTTTCTCCACACAAACCAATCAATTGATATCAAAGATGTCAGCAAGAATATAAGTCAACAGGGAATTCAATTTCAAATATGTGACTTTCAGAACAGGTATTATAAACACAGTTTTTTTTTCAAAAGCCCTAATGCTTCAGAGATTATAGTGACTCGCATTTCCACTGTGGCTTCACAAGTCTGGATGACAAGAGCCTTTGGTTCACTTTTTCATTCTCATGGTAAGCCAAACATATTGCATCTATCCAGCTTTTTCTTACATGAGTTAAATGTTGTAGTCTCATTCAACCAACTCCATGGCAAATCCCCTTCTCAACACCTCACCCATTCTGGTGAATGATCTGTGAAGAGTTGCTAGCTTTGATATGACCTAAACTTGTCTTTCACATGCCCCATCTTATATCCTCTCTGATACCAATGGGTTGACCCAACTCCAATGTTTAAAAGCATAGCCCAGTGTAAGCAGTTAGAGTAACCAGGCTATCTTTTGTTCTGATATAGGGCTTCTTGAAACTTTATGATCACGCACAATAGGAATGACAGCTAAGAGGACTCATTGGTATGAGCAGGAATGATTTCTGGTCCATGAAGGTTAAATTCTGATTTTGTGAGAGATGACCCAGTTGCCATGATGTAAACAGTGGTTACATGAATTTGTGGTTGCAAAACTTACATTATCTTACTGCACATGTACAACTAATATTATTTAATTAACATGACGTCAAATATTGTTGAACTTAGAATCTATCACAGTCTTATGACTCCAGTGGTTAGAAAACAGAAGGTTAGAATCCTATGTTTATTTTTCATTGAATCATGTTCAGAACAGGCATCAAGAGCAAGAAATACAGCTAATGTAATAGAATTACTTGAAAAAGAGTAAGTTTGTTTTTATTTTTAACTATCTATGATTGGGATTACAAAGTAACTGGTTATGCTTTCTTTTTGCCAACGTTTAACTCTGGATATTTTAGAATCTCTCTCTCACTATAATTTAATAGGTGAGCTCTATAGTTTGTGCCATTTCTCAAGAGACTAGATTTTAAAACCAGCAAAATGTTCCATTTCAGCTTTTTAAAATTACGGTTGAATTTAACCCTTAAATATCCTTTTCCACATGATTCATTGACTAACAGTGGGTGTAGAGCTTGATTCAATGATAATTGTGAAAAATAACAAATCCTGAAAAATATTTAGGGATCATTGGAGCTATCTGGTATCTATTGAAATTGTTATTGCTTTGCATTTTACAGTTTTTAATTATAACAGAAAGAACCAGCAATGTGCTTGTTTCACTGTCGTTTCAGGGAGAGACAACGTTCCAATGAAATTTCACCGTATAGGTTGGACAAGTCTCCAGTGGTCTTTAGTTCAGACCCTCAGAATCAAGTTAGAAGTCTGAATTCACGTCAGTCTTCACCCAAAGTCTGACCTATTTGCAGTCACGTTGGTGTCTCGGTGGCAAGACCCAAGGTGGTGATTTGTGATTTAGCAAACATTAGTGGCACACTTATGGAATTGATTGCGCATCTCTTAGAGTCATAGCGAGACTGAAACAGACCCTTCGATTCAATTCATCCATGCCGACCAGATATCCCAACCCAGTCTCATCCCTCCTACCAGCTTGTAGAAATTTCCCAAGTATTGTTCTATAGAATTGAATGGAAAAAAAGACAGTTGCTAAAAGGGTTAGTTGACTAACTCTTCCAGATTACCCATAGGCAGTGAAGATGAAAATCACACTCATGATTCGATTTATTGTTCACTGAGATGGATGGCGCTTGAAAATTTTATTAATAATGGCCAAAGTCACATTAGTAACTAGCTTGCTAGCTCGGGAACATATTGTAGGTGCATCTAATTTTAAAATACAAATTGGAGCAGATAGTCTATCAGCTGGGTTTCAGAATTTGTTGGGTAAACCTTTAATTGTAAAGTGTATAGTTCAAATGAATTGTTTAAAACTCAAAGAAGTTATAAAGCACAGCATCATGTTAGTGCTGCATTGGTTTTCTTTGGTATGGTTTACTTCTTTTAAATATTATTGCAAAAAGAAAGTTTGAGGCCTGACATTTTTTGGGGATTTGTAATCTTGTAAAATAAGTGAAAGCATTGGGGAAGCTATAATCTCAAAAGTTGAAAATCCTCGCCTAACCCACGTAGCACATGTCAACTCCTGATGTTAACTGGGGCAAATTGAAGGCAGGAGATTAACCTGCTTTCAAGAAGTGTGCCAGCCCTTTAAATTTGCTACTGTAGGCCAAACTTTCCAGTGCTCAGTAAACCTGGAGTGGCTTGATGTAGAAACTAAATATCTTTCTGGCATGCCTTGTGGGCTAGGTAGATTAGGATGCTTCATCTTAACTCCTTGCTTGCTCTTCAAACAAATCTGTTTCCCTCCCTGCGATTGCCAACCCTACTGGTAATTGAATGCCTCATAGAGATCGCTATCACTGACCTCTATGATTGCCACCCAATCTTAGGATTCATCACTTTTCCCATCACAATCTTCATAACCTGCCACAATCTTCAATCTCCTTCAAGCCTCCCATGATCTTCCTCATTGACCTACAAGCTTCCCGAGATTCCAGACCCATTCACAACATTCACCATCAACTCCAACTCTCTATGATTTCTGCACTGGTCTCATTCCCTCTTCTCTTCTCAGGCTGCAGCTGACCAGCAGAGGCTTTCCCACTCAACTCCCTCCAGTCAGGAAATGGTATTTTCTTTCTAAAGTAGGTCTCTCTATAAAGTTAATAGGAGAGGAACATGTGGGTAAGTGAAGAGGTGACAGACATATAAAAATGTTGGAGGAGTACTTGCCAGATCTGCACAGGTCTGCGCTGGTGCATGCTGCACACATGTAATTTTCAGACATTATAAACAAAAGGGAGAGAAAAACATCACATGTCAGCTTCAAGTAATGCAGGATTTGGAACACTGACCCCAAACAATCAGGTGTGCCCATAAAGTAGGCCCAGACCAGTTAAGTCATCCTCTTGATATGTGTGTAGATAATTCCCTTTTATTTTGAGTGAGAAATAGCTGAAAAGATGAACAACCCTTCACCTTAAACAGAATGGGAATTTATGTGTGTTCAAGAGCATTCTTGTTCCAAATTCAGAACACTACCTTCATTTGCAAATTACCTACCAAACATCAATTACCTTTGGATCTGTCATTAGGCTTCTTTATAAATAAAGCAATTTTATTTTTAAATTAGGGTGCAATTTTAAAAATATGCAACTGTGGAAGGCTGCAAATTAAATAAAAAAGATATTTTAAATTCCCCACAAATTGTTCAAGACAGAACTGAGAAAGAATTTTCTGTAACATGTCAATGGAAACTTTAAAATGCAACAGGTCTATTGACTGTGGAACAAATTGTCATTCAGGCTAAAGATAAACTCAAACACAGTAATCCTGCTATCATTTGTATATTTTTGTGGGATGTCACTGCAATCCTCGAAGGGATAGGGATGACCAGAATCTTCTCAAAACCGCTGTTGCTTTCTTTATTCTTCTGACAGCTTTGCCAAAACACCTCAGGGCATAAGTTTTCAATGTTTTAGTTTGCCGTGAAATGTTTCTATAAAAGAAAATTAGGCCACATTGAAGGGATATTGAATTTCTGTTTATTTTATTTCCAACATTCTTGAAACATAAGCTACTTCGTTTGTGAATAGGGGTGCTGTCGTTTAATGAGACCAGTAATCAAACGGAAAAAAAAAGGTCTGACATCACTCACAAATCAAAATAAACATGTGAATATAGTGGCTGAAAAATAAAATCATTCCAATGTTTTTTAAGCAATGTTGAGCTCCATTGTATTGACAGAGGCTACTGTAGCCCAGGCTTCCTGGCACAGCTGGATGTACTGTGGGAATGCAAGTGATTGGCTGTAGACAGCTGCAAAAAGCCAAAAGCAAAAGTCTCTTGTTTGCAATATGGTTAATCCTACTCTCTCGATTTGTAACTAAAAAGCACCTGATAATTGAAATTGTTTGTGGTTCCACTGAGGGGTGCTATTCCAAACCCAGGGATGAATCTGCTGACTCAAGTCATGCCTGACTGATGACCATAGAACATAACTACTGGGTAAAAAAGGAAATGGTAAATGTATTTTCCTTGCTCTAATGACAGTTAAATTTTAGATTTACAACATAAAAAAGTTCTGGCTTTGAATGGTAACCCTGACTGGTAAAAATCACCTGCAATCAGTCAATATTTGCCATTTATTTTAGATCAGGATTCATGAGATGACAGTGTTCTGTTTTATGTTAACGTAAAGCCTCCAAATTTCACAATCAATTGTCAAACTCTTTCCTATGTAGGGTTGGCAGGCACATATATATCCATCAGCAAATCCTGCTGTTGGACAACTTACAGAACTGATATTTGTGGTATTTTTGACCCTGTTCCAAACTGCCATTTATTTTCAGTTGCTATTTGAAAAGCAATAAACAAGGTTAGATCTTACAAATTTTATTGACCGAAATAGATATTATCTTCCTTTGAGTGGTTCTTCAGTTGCCTATGATCAAGTGTGCATCTTTCGTGTTCAATACCCAGTTAACAATACTATGACTCAGTGATGTAATGAAAGCCCTCTTTTGTACAGTGTATCTTGTACTCATGTACAGCATATAACAGGGGTTTGTGTGGTATAGTAGTAGTGTCCCTACCTCTGAGCCAGGAGACCTGGTTTTGACTACCATCCACTCCAGAGGTGTGTAATAACATCTTTGATTAGAAAGCATCTGCAATATTCTAAGTTCGAGGTGCTGCAGCATATATCCATCTGTATTTGTAGAAGGTGAAGGGAAAATAAAAGTCCTTGTGCAATCAGGCATGACTTAAAACTAGTAAATTGGTTTACCTTGATTGTGTCTATGATTTAAGAGAACATAACTGAGTGAAAATAATTTTGAAAGCCATTTCCTACGCTTTGTGCCAATAAAACATTGCATTTCAGATCCCGTGCACTATTCTGGGCTTTTCAAGCTTGATTTCCCGAAGCTTAACAGTTCTTTTCCTTCTTGTTACAGACATGTTCATGCCAGATGTAGAGTCTTTCAGAAACGAAGATAGAAATTGTTGGAGATTCTCAGCAGGTCCGACCGTAACTGTGGAAGGAAAACAAAGTTAACGTTTTGAGTCCAATGACTCTTCATCAGAACAGTCACTGGACTCGAAGCATTAACTCTGTTTTCATTCCACAAATGTTGCCAAACCTGCTGAGTTTCTCCAGCAATGTTTCTTTTTGTTTGAGATTGCTAGCATCCACAATTCTTCATTTTTATTCTGGAGTCTTTCAGATTCCCTGTCAAATTTACTGACTTTCTAGAGTGAGGGGTGATGCAAGTTTGTGAGAGAGGGACAGTGAAAAACAAATTAAGAGAGGGTGTTACTGCGAGCTGGAGAGATGAACAAAGACAATTCCTTTCTCAAATCTGTCAGGGTTAGATCATCAAGTTGCTTTGAAATTCAACTGCTTTAAATGGATTGGTGTGCCTTATTTATCCAAGTTAAAAATCACACAACACCAGGTTAAGTCCAACAGGTTTGTTTGGAAGTACTAGCTTTCGGAGGACTTCTCCTCCATCAGGTAGCTGAGGAGCAGGATCATATAAGACACAGAATCTATAGCAAAAGATCTCAGTGTCATGCAACTGAAATGAAATATTGAACGAACCGAGATTGCTGTTAAATCTTTCATATTTTAGAATGGGTTGCAGGCTTTGGTTCATTAATATTTAAATCCCAGAACCTCTTTGCAGTCACCTTCTTGAGGTTTTTTAAAAAAAGGTGACATCTCAGCTCAGGCAATGCATTAAAGGGGTGAGGTTAGAGTCTGTCTGTATCCCAGTCTTGAACCAGACTGGTTCTATTTCCAAAGTACAAATTTATAAAATATTATATGCATTGCCTGCTTGCATTGACTGCAGGTACAGTTTCTTTGTGTTGTCTGATGAACAGTCAAAGTATAAGTGATGTTGATGACTTCTAGAAAGCCTTCGATATCAACTATGTTATTTGATGTTTGGCAAAAGCATGGATTATTATCACTACCCATGCACAAAGTGAAGCATAGATTTTGTAATAATGATTAATGCTGAGGGTGCAGGAAAACATTCCAAAACTTGTTAGAGCACTCATTGACTTTTTATCATTTTTGTTTTATTCATTTATCAATTTTGATTTGGAAATTTAAACTGTGAACTGTGAGATAAACATGAGTTCTGGACTGTAAGTAATGGCATGAGTTAAAAAGAAAACACATGATGAAGGGCTCCTGCCCGAAACATCAATTTTCCTGCTCCTCGGATGCTGCCTGACCTGCTGTGCATTTCCAGCACCACTCTAATCTTGACTTAAAAAGAAAACAGACTGAACAAGATTTTGCTTATTCACAAGGTGTGGAAGTTAATTGCAGATTGGGTCCTGATTTTAAAAAAAATAGTTATAGAATTGTACAGCATGGAAACAGACCTTTCAGTCCAACCATCCATGCTGACCAGATTTCCCAAATTAATCTAATCCCATTTGCTAGCATTTGACCCACATCCCTCTGAACCCTTCCTATTCACACACCCGTCCAGATACCTTTTAAATGCTGTAATTGTACCAAACTCCACCACTTCCTCTGGCAGCCAATTCCATTCACGCATTACCCTCTGTGTGAAAATGTTGCCCCTTAGGTCCCTTTTAAATCTTTCCCCTCACAACTTAAACCTATACCTTTTAGTTTCAAACTCCCCCGCCCGAGGGAAGTTCATCCTTTCCATGCTCTTCAAGATTTTATAAACCTCTATAAAGTCACCCTTCAGCCTATGATGCTTCAGGGAAAATAGCCACAGTCTATTCAGCTTCTCCCTATGGCTTAAACCCTCCAATCCTGACAACATCCTTGCAAATCTTTTCTGACCCCTTTCAAGTTTCACAACATCCTTCCTATAGCAGGAGACAAGAATTGCACACAGTATTCCAACAGTGGCCTATACAATGTCCTGTATAGCTGCAACATGACCTCCCAACTGCTATATTCAATGCACTGACCAGTAAAGGTAAGCATACCATACGTTCTTCACTATCCTGTCTACCTGGGACTCCACTTTCAAGGAACAATGAACTGCATTCCAAGATCTCTTTGTTCAGCAGCATTTCCCAGGACCTCACTATTAAGTGTATAAGTCCAGATTTGCCCTGATTTGTCTTTTCGAAATGCAGCACCTCACAGTTATCTAAATTAAACTCCATCTTGAACTCCTTGGCCCATCAGCCCATCTGATCAAAGTCCCATTGTACTGAGGTTGTCTTCTTCGCTGTCTACTACACCACCAATTTTGATGTCATCTGCAAACTTACTAACCATATCTCCTATGTTCTCATCCAAATCATTTATATAAATGACAAAAAGCAGTGGACCCAGCAACTGATCCTTGTGGACACACTGCTGGTCACAGACCTCCAGTCTAAAAAGCAACCCCTTACCACCGCCTTCTGTGATCTATCTTCGAGCCAGTTCTGTATCCTGCATTCCATGTGATCTAACCTTGCTAACCAGTCTACCATAAAAAAACCTTGTTGAACTCCTTACTGAAGTCCATATAGATCACATCCACCACTTTGCCTTCGTGAATCCTCTTTGTTACTTCTTCAAAAAACTCTGTCAAAATAGTAAGGCACGATCTTCCACGCCATGTTGATTATCCATAATCAGTCGATGCATTTCCAAATCCTTTGCCTCAGGATCCCCTCCGATAACTTGCCCAGCACTGATGTCAGCCTCACTGGTCTATAGTCCCGTGAGGTTTCCTTACCATCTTTCATAAATAAAGGCACCATGTTAGCCAAACTCCAGTCTTCCAGCACTTTGCCTATTGCTATTGATGATACAAATATCTCAGCGATCTGCAGACACTTGGTTACTGGGGAAGAGTATTCTGTTTAGACGTTTAGCATAAGTTGGCTATTAATGATGTTAGTACTTGGGATTCTAGCAAGCCTGGATAAATATCTTATGCCACAAGCAGATGGCAGATGTTGAACAATAACTGGGAACTTGTAGAGAAGATGGTCAGTCTGACAGGGAGTGGTAGGAGTTAGATATGGGTGTAGATTTCTGTTTTCTATAAAAAAGAAATCTGGCTATTAATGCTACAACATGAAGATTTGAAAACTCCTTGCCTAACCTCCCACATGCAGCTTTCAGAAGCTCAGAGAATGGAAAACTAAGTTATAAATATTACTGCCTTTATCTGAGTAAATTGTAAAGGTGACCAAAATCAAAACATCAACCCAGAAACCATCATCTTTGCCTTTGAAGAACACATTATGAAAAACAGTTAAGATATCTGTCCAGTTTTGTTGTTTTCTTTATCCCTAACAGTGTTTGTTTTCCTGTCTGTCTTTTTTGTGAATGTGTTGGAAACAGAAGTTTTTGAGTTTGTAGAATAAACCAGTCAGGTTATTTTGTTGTTCAATTTTGTTCTACTGAAGTTATTGTATTGTTAATAAATTGCTAAATTTTTAATTTAAGTTACAAGCCAGTGTCCAAAAATGATTATTCGCTTAATCTGGGATTTGGTTACTCAAAAGAAAGTCTGGCTACAAACCATTGGAGTAAATTTTGAGGATCTTTGAAGGTCTTACTTTTACGATGTTGTGAACACAGCGGTAGAAACACTGATTTGGTGCAGTTGTAAGTCTCTGTGACATAACAAACTAATATAAGTGAAACCAAAAAAAAGGAAGCCAATCCCTCACAATATGCCACATGAACACAAAATAATGTAGGCATTGACTTAGACAAGCAAAATATTGCTAACATGTGAGAATAGTACTCCAGCTGTGCAATTAATAACAGGTTTAGAGAAATTAATACAGCTTTACACCATATCTTTGTCGAAAGTGACAATAACGATGAAGAACTTTCTAAGGAATAGATTACCATAGAGGAGGTGATAAATCTGACCTCTAACTTCATTTGTTTTCTCGACCAACGTTTTATAAGGCAATAAGATGTAATATGTGTGCACAGGATCCAAGAGCAATTAATAAAGGAGTAGCCAAAATACATAAAACAAATTACTTTGTGGCAAATGTTTGATGGAGTTGGAAGATCCACCACATGCAAATTATTAAAACCACAAAGTTCAATGAGATCAAGCAACATACCAGACAAGACACAAGATCAAGAACTGGCTGCTCTTGCTGTTAATGATCAGCCACTTCCTTCTGTGCTCCTTCTAGTTACTGGAAGAGCGTGTAGGATCCCCTAACCCTCCCCCCCCCCCCGCCCCCAACATCATTGACATCGCTTTTGTAAATTTCAGTATTTTGGACACGTTATATTTGGATAAATATAACATCTTTATATTTCGCTTTGTAATGCTTTGTCACCAATTTATGTCTCGGGTACTTTTTTTTATATATAGTTCACGCCATTGTGCGTGGTTATGCATTTGAACATTAATCTCTAATACAGAAAATTCTGACATCCAGAAATGTCTTGGTCCCAAGAATTCTGGACTGGAGACATTAAAGTTTATATACATTTGACAAGAATTGGAAGAAATATGATAAACCAGGCTTCAATGTCCTTCATTACCTCAAAACTGATATGACATGTGAAACTAAATAATCTCACATCTTGTGTTGCCTCCTCAATGTTCTGTTCCTCTGCTGGGAATGTTTCACTTTGCACTCTGCTAGTTTGGATTATTTCCAATTGGTTCCAGTCCTTTTCTGGATTCTGCTGCCATGAAACTGAATGATCTTCAAATTTCTTGCTTTCCATTTGTCTCCAACGTCTGAGGATTTCACATATCTTTCAGGTGAGAAGGGGAAGATTTAAAAGGGACCTAAGGGGGAACGTTTTCACACAGAGGATGGTGCGTTCATGGAATAAGCTCCCAGAGGCTGCTACAATGACAACATTTAAAAGGCATCTGGACGGGTACATGAATAGGAAGGATTTAGAGAAATATGAACCAGGTGCTGGCAAATGGGACTAGATTAATCTTGAATATGGACATGTTGGACTGAAGGGTCTGTTTCCATGTTGTGTAGCTCTATGACTCTTTCACTCCTCCATTGTCCCTCCTGAACCCGGATTGGACTGGCCCCTCAAGCATTTGCTGTTGCTTTCGATCTTGATGTTTACCTACTTACAACAGTTCTTTTCCAGCACCACTCTAATCTAGAATCTGGTTTCCAGCATCTGCAGTCATTGTTTTTTACCTAACAGTTCCTTTCACAATGATGACTTGCACTATTCTTGATCTTTGGCTTTCATTAGCGCAACTATTCACTTCCATACTCGTATATCAGATCTGCTGTGGTAGAATGTCACTACACACCATGGTATGATTGATTCTGCACTCCTTCATGTCCTCTCATTTGTCACTGGTCAAAATCCAATAACAAAGTTATTAATACTCTGTATGTCCGAAATCCATTTCAAATGATCTCCAAGCCTGTACCTTATTTGTCATTACACTAAAATGACATGTTTATCATCAACATATTTCTCTAAAGGACCTCAAATAAAACTCAGAATGGTCTCATATCAAGCTTTTGCTGTTCTTTACTTATGCAAAGTCATTTGTCTACTAATATCCACCATTCTATGTTTTATCTGTGTCCATTAAAGTTAGCTTTTTAACTGCAAATTTGGACCAAATCAACGACAATGTATTTTTCTGTAGGTCATGCTCTCTTGCATCCTTCTCCTTCTGTTCTTCAGTCCTGTTCCCTTTGATTGGTCCTCTCTCAGAAACTTTCCATAATCCCTTCCCTAACCCTTCCATCCTGTGCCTTCCTTTTTCTCCTGCCCCTGTTGCAGGCCTATGTTCTTGATAGAAGGTAGTGCATACTCATGTTAGTGGACACAAACGACCTTTATTAATTATAATGATATGCAATAGGATAGACCAGAAATTTATTGTCACATGTACATTTACATGAAAAATGCAATGAAAAGTTTTATAAGTCTCCCCACACAGCGCGTACATCAATGACAGAAGGCATACACAATGAAAAAAATAAAATTCAGACAAAATTCATTACAGTTCAGTTAACAACTTTTGGGTTCAGGGAAAGGCAAATTTAGGAATGATCAAATATCTTGAAGTCGTAGCCAGGACAAAACCACATTTCCAAGAGGATGGATAGTAGGCCGAAAGGCTCCGCCGAAGAAGATTGCCATGCCTGGCCAAGACCGCTACGCCTGGATGAGACTGGCTGCTCAGCCACAGGAATACCTGGATGTTGAAGATGAAGAAGACCTCCACACAGGGACAAGGCCCTACCAGGACAGGACCAGGACAAGGCTACACCAGGAGACCGCAAATAAAAAAGACCTCCACACGAGGATAAAACTTCGATGCACAGGACAAGACTGCCATGCTGGGACAAGACTGTCATGCTAGGATAAGACTGCCACACTGGGAGACCGCAATTCTATGCTGAGGCTGCCTTTCTCCTCCCTCAACCACCTAGCTGCAAACCTGGAGTCTTGGCCTAGCCTTTGAGTCCAAGCCATGGGAGTCAGCTGGGGACCTATTCCTTGTTTGCCGGGAGTCCCATGTCCAGCTTGCCTTCCCATTGTTGCCCCTATCATTGCTGGCAGAGGCATAAAAGAAAAGAGAACAAAGAAATTTTTTTTAAGAAGATAAAAGCAAAAGTAGCATGAAGAGCAAACAGAGAAAGAAATCCGATGGGAGTGGATGAGCCCCAAGCTCAGCTCCCCCCGTCCACTCCACCACTATCTTGAAAAAAAAACAAAGTGATTGTCGGACACAGCTTCTGTGGAACCCCACCAATTTAGGTCCAAGTTCCATGCAATCTGGTGTAATTATTACATCGCTCTTTGCACACTTAGTAGCTATTTTTAAAGGTGCACTTAACCCTTTACTCACATCTTTCCAAAAGTTGTCTCTTATCATAAGCTATTAATCTCAAAAATTATTTAGCATCTAACTTTGTCCCTTGCCCCCACCATCCCACCCCATCCAGGTCTGAGGCATCAAACTCCAACAGTGTTCTCAGATCTTTTGCAGCATATATAGTGTGAATATGTTCACTTCTCGTTTCTTTGGATGGCAAACTCATTGGTAGAGTGAAATTGCAACTTCTCAGAACAACCCTGGCTGTGATGCTTATAATGACTTGATTATATTGATAGTAACTATGATATCTGCACACTGAAAATCTTCTTTAACATTTGCTGCTGCCTGGACACTTACAAACTGCTGCACCAATTTTTAACATTTCGTATCATTGATTTTAACACAGAAATACACTGTCTCCTTGCACTCATGGCCTTTTTAATGCTAGCTGGGCAAAGGCCCCACTAATGGGGTCCTTTGAATGACTGGGCACTGATTTTTTCCCCATGTTTTCTGTTAGCAGACTTTCTCCATCCATTTTTATTTCCCATCTCTGTAAATACATATTTTGTGCACACTCTAACAGCCAATAGATTTTTCAGCTGGCTGTGCTCCCAGCTGCTGATTTTTCTCTGGTATTTTGACCACATTGCATAGATGACCTGTATAATGCCCCGGTGACTAGGTTAGCCTTGAAGTCCTTTGCCTGCAGCAATGTATTGCCACTGGATTTCTCTTCAGGTTTTCTCCCTCAGACTCTGGAATATTTCCATCTTTCACCCATTGCAATCATCTGCAACTGGGCTTCCCTTCAGATGCTAATTTGCCACTTGTCTCTTGCTCTGTGCATCTGATCACTATTTCCCATCACGTACTACAATCAGATTTGTGTTGTTGATAGAACGTGGGCCACGTTCATGTCGGGTAAATATTAAATCTTTATGAAATGTAAGTATATATAAGAGATGGTGAGACAGGACATCTCTGAAACCCTGAGTTGAAAAGTGTGGTGCTGGAAAAGCGCAGCAGGCCAGGCAGCATCCGAGGAGCAGGAGAATCGACGTTTTGGACATAAGCCCTTCTTCAGGAATGAGGCTGGTGTGCCAAGCGGGCTGAGATAAAAGGTGGTGGTGAGGGGTGGAATTTGGGGGAGGAGCGCTGGGAATACAATAGATGGAAGGAGGTGGGGGTGAGGGTGATAGGCCGGAGAGGGGGTGGGGCGGAGAGGTCGGTAACCTTACACATCAGGTCCCAGTTCAAAGAGATTTGACATCTTTGTAAAATAGCTCTTTGTACAAGAGGCTCAGTGGCTGTTACTAGAGTAAAGGAGTAGTTAACTCTTTATTACAAAACTGCGCCTTGCTCGATACATCTTCTGTAATTCTTTATGAGCTCCACTAAAGTACTAGTTATTGACTCCTAAAAGCAGCAAATGCAATTACCCTATCCTCTCCCCTGCCTCCTGGGCCAGTGCATTACCAATGTTGATAAATCCTGTGGGGGAAAAGAAACATCACCTTAAATTCACTTGAAATGGCAATTTCCATCTCCATAATAGTTTAGTGTTTGAGCGTCCAATATGGCCGTATCATGATATAAATTAAAGCGACATTCATTTCTGGGCAATTAAGTAAAAATTCCAAAATGTCACTGCAGATGACTGGGGGAACACGCGTGTCTTATAGTTGGCCACTGACAGATGTGTACCTGTATGTGGCTTAGAATCATGGTGAATAAAACACAAAATAATGCTAATATTTGCAATTGACCTACCTTGTGGAACAAACTATGCTATTTGAATAGGAGCAATCCAATAACCAATTAGGAAGATACAACAATCTTCTAATAGTTCAATGACCAAATACTGTAAGCAGACTTACTAATTTGCTATTGAATAAAGAAAAGCACAAAATATCCTACAGAGTGCAATAATTCAACAGCTTAATCCCACTGTTGACTATTAACACACTGTGCAGCACACAAGCTGTGAGCAGAACTGCCTCGGTAGGTTTTATTTCATCTCTTTCGGCTCAGAAGCTAAATCACAATTCTGTGCCAAATGATAATGCACTTATAAAAAATGCCTTGTTGAAATTGCCTCTGTCATTTCAGAACAGATACTTTGGCAATGAGCCTAAATGATAGAGCTAACTGCCTACCAGGGCTAATGTTAGTTTAGAAAACAAATGTAATTAAATTACACAAACAAAATATAATGAAGATTCATTAATTACAAAAGTCATGGGGATCCATGCAACTTAGGTAAAAGAGCAAACAACATATGTGCCTTAAACCACCTGCAAATGAAGTGAAAGCAAACATGCACAGCTGGGAAGCAGCTCTATTGAGTCTTCACATACTATTCAACTGTATCTCATCATTCAGACTTATGTTATTTTCAAGTATAATGCTGACAAAATTTATTTTCAAATTACTCTAGCTATGAATGAAATTCAAAAATCTATTTTTCTTAATAGTTTGAGGTTACAAACGTGGAATTGATTAGGATTTCAATAGTGAATTTAGGTTCTGGATTAAAAACTGGCTACGTTTCATTTTAGGGTTAAGAACTGTAATTTAGAATTAATTTTTAAGTGTGTTTTATATTGAGCTTTATTCAAATCAAAGGCCAGACTGGCTTTCAGATGTAGTCTGCTCACTGTATCTTTAATGACGATTCCTATTAGTGTTGCTATATAGTCTTTTGGCTTTCCGAGTCACACAGTGAGTTGTGAGAATGCATCATATTCATTTTCAAATTTGTAATTTTTTTTCCTGAAATTAGTTCTATGTTACCATAATAAAATGCTTTCAGATGCACTCATGAACAGCTGGCTATGCAAACTTTGGGAGCATGATTATGAAAATGTACATTCCATTATGTTCAGCAGATTGGGGTGGAATAGAAGCTTTGCAGAATCTAGGCTTGCACATAAAAGCGATGCTTACATGAGTTGAGGACCATATACCTCTTTTCTTTGCAAGTAACCAGCATATGCCCATTTTTGTTCTTTTCTGAGTGGTACTTTTCTGTAAAAATTGTAAACTATGATTTCAGTGACAAGAACATAGATTGTGCATGATACCAGTCTTCTAATGAGAGAGCAGCTTATGGTCTGGGTCGCTATGACAATGTTACCTTCACTATTAGGGCTGGAAAAGCAGGAGCAAAAATGAGGTAAATGTAAAATAAAACCGTGTGGTAAAGTTATGTGGGAAAAAGGGAGATTGAACCATGCAGGGAAAAAGGCAATTTCTCTGTCAGACAGATCAAGATACAAATCATAGAATCCCTACGCAGATCCAAAATAGAGCTGGTTCTAGTGCCATTTGAAAATAGAGTTTTCATTTAAAGTACACTTGTCACAAAGCTGATGTTAATACCAATTTTAAAGTTTCCAATAACTCTCAGACGTAGGCTCAGCTAATTGAAGGTGATCAACAATTGTTCAGTACCAAACCTGCATTAATGCCAAAGAACCATTTGGACACTTAGCACCATCGTCCTATCAAGCAGTTACAGTAGGGATACAACATTCTTATTCTCCACCTGCTGTGTAGAGACATCTTCAATCACTGGAGTGTCTCTATAATATTACAGAATTGACCTAGCCTTACCTCTCTTAATTACCATGAAGGTATTAAGAGTCATCTGTGAGGCTGGACTTACACATAGACCGCACTGGGCAGGGGTAGCAGGCCACACGCCACTAGAATAGAGTATAGTAAAATAGAAGAGTCTCTATGGTGTGGAAGCAGGCCATTTGGTCCCTGCACCAACCCTCCAGGGACCATCCCATTCAGACCCACCTCCCTACCCTATCCCTGTAGCCCTGCATTTTCCATGTCTAATCCACCTAACTGTGGACAATTTAGCATGGCCAATCCACCTAGCCTGTACATCTTTGGACTGTGGGTGGAAACCAGAGCATCCAGAGGAAACCCATGCAGACACAGGGAGAATGTGAAAACTTGACGCAGATAATTGCCTGAGGGTGGAATCGAAGACAGTCCGTTTCTGTGCATAGAATGATCTGAACTCATGGAAGAATGGTCGTACTGGAAATGTTTCTAAAAGCTCTTCTGGCCCTGTAAATGGCAGTCTTTTTTAAGTTGGAGTCAAATGGTTTTGATAGGGGATATAAATTTTTTGTGGGATTAGGGATGGGCGGGGTTCTGGAATTGGAAAAGATGAGATGTAGTTGCAGACAGATTTTCTAAAGTAGAATCTTGGCAACTATATACATTCAACATTTTAATTGGAAAATTGGAACTGAATATGATTTTGGGTGCTAAATTGAATGGTAGAAGCGCTGTTCAGGAACAAAGTTGAGATTCGAATGAGTCTACGATCTGGCCATTACAGAACTGCTTTTGACCAGTTACTTAACGAACTTGAGCTCACCTTCTGTCAGCAGAAGGTTTAAAAAAGGCATCTGAAATAGGTTCTGTTGAAAGTTTTACCCAAAACATTCATCCATTTCCTCTGTGCGGATTGCGATGCCTCTGTTACAGCTGAGAAGGAGCTATTCTCCAAATTGTGTTTTGTGAACAGTAGGGATTGACTCTTACTGGCTTTTAGCTCTTTCTCTTTCAGATTATTGCAAATTGTAGAGTTCAATAAGATTTTAGAAAAGTCTGCAAAACCAACCCTGCAATCTACAATTTTTTTGCTTTGTGCCAGTTGCGTGGAATTTTCTGAAAGGTATTAGGCTCCAGGTCTAGATGGTTTTCCCACTACATCTTACCAAAAAAGCCCCACTAACCATCTACCTTGCCCATACGGCACTCCTCTCACCCAAATTCCAGATTAATCCTATCATACACTATTCCCCAACAACTTGTCACTGTCAGAGCATCCTCAAATTGACCAGCATTTCAGGCACCACAAGCATCATTAAAAAAAATTGTGTGCCCAGAGAAGCACCGTCAGTCCAGCACTACCCTGCATGGAGGGTATGATCCCGATCATGCCAGCCTGAATCAATGTTGCCAACTTGCATATGTGGCTATCTGGAGGAATGCAAGACAATGTAGGAAGAAGACCCACTCCTGCCACCAATTCTGCCACCTCCCACTCAATCTATCTCTACTACTCTACCCAGCTCGCAGCAAGGTTCATGCTCTATCTCTCTCACTAATACCTGCTACATCTTCCCACTCTCACTGTCACCTACCTCACCCTAACGTTGCATGCCATCTGCACTGCCTACTCACTTGCTTGGAATTACTCCCTATCTGCAGCAAAAGTAACAGCCGTGACCAACTCTTTCATCTCCATTTTTTATCTGCATCTTTCTGATTGCAGGATGAAAACAGCCCACAATAGGGCAACAAGACTAAAGACAAGTGGTGAGGTGCACAATATTCAGCTCCTTGCCCTCTCTGTGGAGATCATCTTAACTCTGACCACCCTGAGCAGCTGACTGATTATGTCCAAGCACAAGACTACAATTGGAGGCTCCCTTAACTGAACACTATCTCCCTGGACTTGACTGAGGCCTGCTGACAATTATGACAAGCTTCCTGGCTCTAACACTGTGCTAAATAGCAAGACATGGCAGATATATAGTAAGAGCTGAAAATGTGTTGCTGGAAAAGCGCAGCAGGTCAGGCAGCATCCAGGGAACAGGAGAATCGACGTTTCGGGCATAAACCCTTCTTCAGGAATCTTCAGATATATAGTAAGCCTGGTATTTCTGGCTGAGGGCAAATGTGCAAAAAAGAGAAGACAAAACAATGTAAGGCAGGAATGCAGAACATCTACGTTGGCTCAAAGTGAGTGAGCACTATGACAGAAAGTAAAGACTCCAGAGTAGCAGTCTGATAGAGTTCATGAGCTAGGTATGTGTCCCTGAACTCATCATCCTCACTGCAACAATGCCATGATAGTTCCTGGTGAAGCCCAAGGTGCACCTTGGGTGTTGCCGTCCAGTGTCCAAAATGGCGGATTGTTGGAGCAAGTGGTGAGCTCATGCTGCCAGGTACCACACTGATTTCCATTTCAAGAATTCTGAATGTCTAGGTTGTTCACTGCATTTGGTAAGATGGGAACTTGACTGTTAATAAGGTGAATTGCACAGGTGGTAAGGCATTTAACAACAATAGTTCCCCTTAATTGTCAACTCACTGCCGTCTAGTGAGAAACTTGCCTCACCACCTGGCAATTGAATAAAAGTTGCAATGAGTTGCTCCTGATGTCAAAATCAGCATCTTCATGGCAATGTGAATCACCTGTCCCTTATATCCAGGTAGAAATTCTAATTAACTATCTTATAAACCAACCAATCTATTCTATCTAGGAATAAATACAAATAAATAAGAACAAAAGATCATCATTTATAAAACCTAACATTCTTAACGAGCAAAGTTGAAGCAATTTCGGAATTCCTCTTACTATAGTCAATCCCCCGAATTTCTGCTAGTAGAACAGAAGGTTCCTGTTCCCTGTATTCCTGACCTGACAGGCATAATCTGGATAAGGGATCCTTTTGAAAAAAGAAACCATGTCCCAACACCAACGTGGCCCCTAACTGTTGGGTTTCTGGTTCCTTTATGGAAACTCAGCAATTTTGCATGCAGGATTTATAGACTGTAAATCAGTTGGTTTATTTGAAGAATCAATCTAATATACTTACATATTACAGGATGACATAACATACAAACCAATGTTCAGAATTTAGCAACCATTAATCACAGCATCAGATTTGGCTGTTGGCCAATGTAGTTTTGCATCCAGGTTCCTTGATTCTTTCTTTTAATCTTTCAATGTGATATTACAACATTCCCCCTTTTCCCCCTAAAATATTGGTAACTAAAGTAAGAGTAAACATACATACACAGTAGGATGGTTGCAAAACTTATTTACACTAAAGATAAATTTCTGTCTCTTATTTCAAAATTAAATGCTCTGCATAACATATAGGTGACTACCTAATACACCTGTATCTGCAGATGGTATAATGAAATTGAGACTTCTCAGGTTTGTTTTGTGACATGCGTACATTGTCATCTTGTGTATTATTGGAATGTTGATTGAAATTGTGGAAGACAACTATAAGCACCTTTTAAATTCAACTCCGGATGTGTTGAAGACATAATTGAAATCTTGGGTGTTACACAGTTTTACAACTACCTAAACTGGCTTTTGTTTCTCCTTAAAATCGTCCAGTTTGGTGTTGTGATCACATCAGATGCAGACTCACTGCACATATTCCTGCAGGTAACTAGGTTTCCTAGGTAGGATATATGATCCATATCCTTTGACCGATACTCCGACTAGGCAGTCTGCAACTACCTATTGGCCATGTGTTATCTTCATTTTCTCTTGTTTTTTGAGACGTGTTTCTTGTATTCCTGAGAATTCGGTAGGTGACAGCTTGGCAAAGCTGTCTTCTTCTCTCTTTTGAACATGATTTCCACTGTTAACTGTAAGCCCACATCTCAGGGTTTTGCTCGAGTTATAAAGTTGTATTGTATATTATTATCATTTGAGAATTTGGTGGTTAAGGTAAAGATAAAATATTCGTGTGGTCTCAGCTCTCTAAGCTTTTCTTATGAAGTCAGAAAATCATTTGAAGCAATGAAATAAATACATCATTTCTATAAATGTTTGTGACTTAAGCTAAGTACCCAGATGGGTTCCTGTGAAGTGTTCCTAAATTAGAACTTATATGAGATACAGATCAATGGTCCTACCTACACATTATTTATATAAATGATGCTTTCTTTGTAATACACTTATGTTGTTTTGTTAATGAACATTGGCAGTTTTGTTAAATACGTTCAATGACAAATTACCACTGTAACCAATTGCAAAAAAAAACTTAAGGTCTATCAAGCTACAAGTTTCACTCTGACATTTCTCCAGTATTGTCATCAGTTGGCATCATAGAACTCATAATTATAGCATGGTAATTTGGAGATGTTATTTTGTTTCTGTACACTTCATGATGAACAGCTCAATGGTGGATACTATTTACTCAGCAAGATCATTGATTGCTTGGTAAAGCAGTCTCATGATTTAATATTATAATGTTCAGAGTATTATATGTAACATGGATGAGTTAAGGGCATGGAATTGTATTATTGTTACCATGACAGTGGTGTAGTTGAGGAAGCAGCAGTACTGGTAACTCAACTTTCTGTGGTATCGGAGAAGAAGGGGTGGTATCACATTATTAATTAAGGAGATAATTACTGCAGGAAGGAGGATTGATATCTTGGAAGGGTCCTCAAATGAGGCTTTGTGGGTAGAGCTTAGGAATAAAAAGGCAGCAGTCACACTGCTGGGGGTGTATTGAAGATGTCCACGGGCAAAAGAGAAGCAGATATGTGGACATGTATGATATATATATGTAGTAGATGTTCTTCCTTAAGAGCATTCAATGTGTTGCTGTTCTACAGCAACATTGGATATGTGTGGTGCTAAGAGTCATCTTGGCAAATTAACTTTATTTTGAGAAGTAGGCATGTCTCACATCTTTCACAGAACCATACTGTAGAGAAGATTCTCCACCACCAAAGAATGTGTTTGCCTGGATCAGGACAGATAGAGCCAAAAATATAATTTGAGTTAAATTCACCTGTTATTGAAGACAATTCCTTCATGACCAGCTACTGTGCCATTAGTGAATATTAATTTTGGCCATTGTGCCCTTTGTCTTTACCTGTCTATGCAGTCTGATCAGCAATGCATACACATCCAGGTACATTTCTTTAGTTCAGTCCAAATACGGCTGGTGGAAGTCCTCACTAAGGGATAAACCAAAAGCTAATCCCTGGAAGCAGTATCTTCCTTATAATGTCTTGAAAGTACTGATTTCTGGAGATGCTTTCACTAAAAGGACAGATGAATATCCAACTTCATTCCGATGAACTTGAGGTTCCCTCCTGCCGCAGTGTGTGTGTGTGTGTGTGCGCGCGCGCGTGTGTGTGTGTGTGTAGCGGGTGGGTTTTGGGCTACATACTGCAGTATTGATTTTTAGAAGCACTAAGAGGAAGCGTTTGGAACTGTAGGCACCAAGAATTTTTCAAGTGAAGTGAACTTGGCCTGGAACCAACACTCTAATTGGGTCAACCACAGAGTGTTTAAAAAAAAAGCTGTAAATGGCAACAGTAGAAGAGAGATCTCCACATGGACATAAAGACAAAATGCCCAAGAAAGCTGAAAAGGAAGAATTCATATGTTAAAACACCTAAGGTCACCTGACCAACGATTAACCAAAAGACTATCATAGCCATGGAATTAACAGCATATCAATTCAAAAATCAGGTCTGTTAGGAAAATAGTGTTCCAGTTTGTGAGCTGGACTTTTGACATTCAGAATTTTGTTTATACTGTATATATTCCTATCCCATCCATAGCACATGTATGAAATGCTTTATCTTTTGTTTGTCCTAATTCTGATTGTGCTTGTGTGTATTTGTGATTTTTGAAGGGGTTATAGTTGACATTGCAATAACTAGCAATGCTTTCTTATCACTATCCTTGTAAGAGTTAAGGTTATTAACATAAATCAAGCTATTTTCTATTGCAGAAGGAAAGCTGGTGAGAGTTGCTTTTGTCCTAAGAAGCAGTCAGTTAGCCAAATTAGTCATTTTGGTATTCCTGTTGAGATTTTATACATTTGTATATTTTGCAATCACTTATGAAACAGGGGACATGATTGTCGGTACACTCTTCCCAGTTAATTTGTAGCAATGTATAACTTTGCAATTAGGTTCCATGATAGATGTTGTAGTCTTGTAGTTGTTTTGATATTTTTAGATGTACAGTATGAATTGGGATGTTATCGAACCACACAACATACTCCAAGGCAAACAAATAAATTCATTTGTTATCATAGAACCCCAACAGTGTGAAAACAGGCCATGAGGCCCAACAAGTCGGCACGAACCCTCCCAAACCCATTCCCTTACATTTACCCCTGACTAATACACTTAACCTACACATCCTGAACACTATGGGCAATTTAGCATTGCCACTTCACTTAACCTACAGGTTTTTGGATTGTGGGGGAAAATCCACACAGACACAGGGAGAATGGGCAAACTTCACACCAACAGGGGCCCAAGGCTGGAATTGAACTGGGGTCTTTGGCCCTGTGAGGTGACAGTGCTAATCACTGAGCCACTGTGCTGCCCTATTTTAGTGGAGATCACTGGATAAATAAACTAAAAGGGACAAGCTATTTTAAAAGGAACAATCTAATAAAATGACTGATATACAAAAGAATGAATCAAGAGCTAGTAGGAAGTGATATCCATGAGATGACCTTTACTTTAAAAAAAGCCCCAATCAAGAATCGGGCAGACACTGCCTAGCCAATCCAAGATTGATCATGAATGACACATGCACTGTCTGCAAACTATAAGCCAATTAGAGTTCAAATAATCTCCATCATGCACACAGAATAGTATCTAGCAAGGATTAATAAATGATGATTTTTAGCAGGTTGATGCACAAGAAAATTAAAGACATCGGAGAACTTCAGTCAGCAGAACAGAACAAGGAACTTTTTCCCAGTCAACCACTATCGCAAACTGATTCGTGAAATAGGTCAACAGAATGCCATTGTTTCTGTTAAGCACTTCTTATATACATTATTTCCTTTATACTTATTATAACAAACTTAAATTCTATATAACTTGTGAAAACATATTTCTACCTTGAATTAATCTTGTAACTAATCAGGACTATTAAACACATAGATGGCTGTCTTGAACTCAGGCTACAATTGAAAATAACTTAGGTATGACAATTAAAGGTAAAATGTACCCTAAACTCTTACAGCCTAACAATGTTGTGTAGGCATTGCTTTAAAGTGATGCCCTGGCCCAAATAGACCCTGATTGTTCCATCTTTTATCAGTAGCTATATGATAAAATTGCAATAGTTGGTGTGTTACTGCAGGTAACAGATAATACAATTACACTCCATGTCATCCAATTCACTCTTTAGCTTCTGTAAATGCACATTATTCTTTGCAACATGCTACCTCAATGAAATTGCATAATTTCTGAGATGTGGTACAGCATTACATTTGAAGTTGTCTGTAGTGCTGGCCGTAGACTGATTCAATGTGATTATCTTTGTGCTCTTCTTCCTTGAGTGATGTGTTAGTGATCTTATATAATTTCATACTGTTTCATGCACACCAGTAGCTCGGCTTTGTTGTCCACTCATGTTCACATGGTAGAATACTTTCTTGAATTTCATTGTCAATGTATCAAAGCAATGACTTGGTGGCCTACAGTAAACAGTTAGTTTCACTGTTATAGCTTACATCATTAACGCTTATAGGTCCAAATGTATAGTAGTAAAAGTCTGTAACTGTTTGATTTTTGTCCATACATTTTGGACATTCACAATATGGAAATCCTATCACTTTACTGACTTCTTCAGCATATTCCACAGGAACCTCCTGAATCTCCTCAGATAATCCAAAAATTGATTCTAAAATTCATCCTTGTCTCTAAAGTCTCCAATGACTTTTGTCTCCAATGGCTGCATGTTCAAAAACACCATTTGCTTCTTTCATCAATATTTTTTCTCGGTTGTGTTGCAATTAATAAAAGAAAGAAATTCTGTCAGCTGGGTTTCACACTGTAATCTAGAGGCAAGCAATTTGATATGTGATAATTTGACTCCAATGTCATCACCGTACTGTTTGCATTTTGTTCACAACTGACTCATTCACTTCTTCCTTTATTTAGGATTTTTTATTTTTGTCTTTTACATTAAAAATCTGTGTGTACAACAATATGACAACCAATCATTTCACAATGAGTGCACTGTTGCTCAACCTAAATGTTGTGTTTGAACAGATGGATGCTTATAGCAGAAAGCTTCTGGAGTTTTTACTTTCTCTTTATGAAATTTATTTAAGGGTTCCACAAGTGAATTTGTTTTATTCATTAATAAAACATTTTTTCTGGAGAGGAAATGAATAATTCTTTTTCACTGTACTGCTAACCAAAATAGCAAAGGGAATTCTGCTCTGAAACAAATGCACTCAGGGAATGTTTACAGTATATAATTAGACAGCAAACCAGAGACAGAATTGTAAACACTGAATGTTCTTAATGCTTATTGTAGAAGGACAATGTTGAAAATGAACCAAGATCAGAAACAAATACAAGATCCATTTTCATTGTACATCTTCCACTTAATCTTATAAATGACTACTTTGTATAAACTGTCAATTTTCATTCCTTCACAAATTTACAATAGAACTTGTAGACTGACTTTGTATTGCATATGTGTGACCCGTTAGAGGCACAAGTGCAATGTTTGTTAACGCTACTGAACAATGCTGATAGAGTAACATGTTCACTTGCAGTTAAGGAAGAATTGGCCCCTCTACATTTACAATACAAACAGAAAATACTGGGAAAAATAGCATTTGCAAAGTGAGAAAACTGTTCACAATGTATTGAGCATGTGAAGGCACTCGTCTTTGTTTTCCTTACAGATGCTGACTAATTTTGTCACCCACAATTTTGTCACCGACAATTTTGTTCACATTTGGGTGAGTACACACAAGTGGATACACCCATTTATCATCATCTTCCTGATCCTGGATCAGTGTATAATCTATGACTTACTGGATCTGTATACCACTGTATACCAGTCACTTCAATAAAACCTGCCACAGTGACTATATACCTGACACTGCATTAATTAATTGGAAGTGGCACTATGGGGTGGGGGGTTGTAGGCAATGGTACTGTATCACCTCCTAATTTTGCTAGTCTGACCTTTGGTGATGGAGAATTTCCTTATCAACTTTAGTTTTACTTGGGCTACTTGATGCTACACTCGGTCAAATGTTGCCTTGATTTGAAGGCCAGTCACTCTCATATAGCCTATGTCTATGCTGAGTTGGTGCTATAATGACATCAGGAGCTGAGTGGTCTAGTGGAACTCAAGCTGAGCACCAGTGAGCAAGTTATTATTGCTGGGTAAGAGCTGCATGATCGCATTGTTAGTAATACCAATCATTTGGCTGACAATGGGACAGTAATTGTTGGATTGGATTAATCCTGTTTTTGTGGACAGGATATACCTTGACAATTTTGCATTTTTCTGGGTTATCGCTAGTGTTGTAGCTTTCCTGCCACTGCTTGGTCAGGGTACATGTGAGGCACATGTTTGCAATACAATAGCTAGGGTGTTATTCACACCCAGCTATCCAATGGGCTCACCTCTTCTGGAATCCATTTGTATCCAACTTTTCTTGAATCCATTTGTATGCGTTTTCAAACTTTTATACCTTCTGCCTGACGGAAGAGGGTGGAAGAAAGTATAAATGGGGTGGAAGGTATCCAGATGTGGCCTGTTAGTGGCAGGTAGTATTTGTGCCATAGAAGATCAGGTGGGCCAATGGGCTGAGGAGTGGCAGATGGAGTTTAATTTAGATCAATATGAGATGCTGCATTTTGGAAAAGCAAATCAGAGCAGGTTTTATACACTTAATGGTAAGGTCCTGGGCAGTGTTGCTGAATAAAGAGACCTTAGACTGCAGGTTCATAGCTCCTTGAAAGTAGAGTCGCAGGTAGATAGGACAGTGAAGAAGGAGTTTGGTATGCTTTCCTTTATTGGTCAGAGCAGTGAGTGTAGGAATTGGGAGGTCATGTTGTGGCTGTACAGGACATTGGTTAGGCCACTGTTGGAATATTGTGTGCAATTCTGGTCTCCCTCCTATCGGAAGGATGTTGTGAAACTTGAAAGGATTCAGAAGAAATTTACAAGATGTTGCCAGGATTGGAGGATTTGAGCTATAGGGAGAGGCTGAATAGGTTGGGGCTGTTTTCCCTGAAATGTCTGAGAGGTGACCTTTATAGAGGTTTATAAAATCATGAGGGGCATGGATAGGATAACAGACAAGATCTTTTCTCTGGGGTGGGGGAATACCTCAAACTAGAGGGCATAGGTTTAGGGTGAGAGGAGAAAGATTTAAAAGGGGCCTAAGGGACAACTTTTTCACAGAAGGTGGTGCGTGTATGGAATTACCTGCCAGAGGAAGCAGTGGAGGCTGGTATAATTACAACATTTAAAAGGCATCTGGATAGGTATATGAATAGGAAGGGTTTAGAGGGATATAGTCTTCGAGGAGAAAGTGAGGACTGCAGATGTTGGAGATCAGAGCTGAAAATGTGTTGCTGGAAAAGCGCAGCAGGTCAGGCAGCATCCAAGGAACAGAAGAATCGACGTTTCGGGCATAAGATTCCTGAAGAAGGGCTTATGCCCGAAATGTCGATTCTCCTATTCCTTGGATACTGCCTGACCTGCTGCGCTTTTCCAGCAACACATTTTCAGTTTAGAGGGATATAGGTCAAGTGCTGGCAAATGGGACTACATTAGGTTAGGATGCCTGGTCAGCATGGACAAGTTGGACTGAAGTGTCTGTTTCCGTGCTGTGCATCGCTGTGACTCGATGACTCTAAGTGCCACACAATGACCAATTTCAAAAATATGTTCAACAGCATTAGCTTTACAACATCCTGAGAGTTACCATTGACCAAACATTGGACTGTACCAGCCATATACATACTGTGCCCAGAAGAGCAATTAGAGAAACTGTGCAGTGACTAACTCACTTCCTGTCTCTCAATGGCTGTCCACCATCCAAAAGATGTCAGAGAGAATGATGGAATACTCTCCATGTACCAACCACAGCAATCTTTCAAATGGAAACTCCAAGAGACAAGAGTACAGTGAACAATATTTTGAGGAAACCATCTACAGTAGATTTTAAAGTTATTCTGTTAGTTATGAATGGTGATGGTTATTCTTCTTTAGTTAGTTATAATACAGAAAAGTTAATGATTGAAGAACTGATGAGGTGTTATAGATTGTGAAAGGCTGAGAAAAGTTATGTTTTATGTTATTCATAAAAACATAAGAGCTAATTAAAATGCAAATGTAAAGTCAGGTGCTGAACAATAATGTAGCGATCCACCGGTCACAGAGAGCTGAAAAAGGTATAGTGCAGTCAAGTTCAAGCATTTTAAATTTAAATCTGTGATTATTTCAAACTGCTGGGAATCAGAGTTGGGGAAGAAATAATGAGTGGGACAGGGCCACACATTGTGCTGTTCTATCTATTTGGAATCATATTGATGTTCAAGTATCTGCTAAATTGAGGTAAATATCTGATTGAAATGACACACAGATCAGTTGAAGCATGATTTTGAGTGATTCAACAAGCAGTTTAAATCTAATTGAGGAGCTTGGGTGACATCATGAAGTATAATAAGAAAGCTCAAGTGGTTAAAGGAGAATTGCTACTATTTCCATCGCTATCATCTCATAGACAAACAGCACAAGGATGTGTTTATGACGTGACATCTTTCAACACTATTCTTACTGTTGCACTGAGCACTTAGCAAACAACCAAAAAAGGTTTGTGAAATTGTTTGCATAAAGCCTACATCAAATGAACTCAATGATTTGGTTACAAACCTTTAAATAGAACAACTGTTGAATTAAAAATAAAGTTGAAAGTTACTGTACTACCTGTAGATGCATAATTCAGGTTGACAGGGAAGTCTTTTGCTTATAGTGGGTTGCATCCCTGTCATATAGGTAAAAGTGCATAGCTTGATTCCTGATCAGGACTTGATGGTGACAGAAGCTGTGTTCAGATGTACTGTGGCACACATTTGGGTAGATTAAACATGAGCTTAAAAATATGTTGCTGGAAAAGCGCAGCAGGTCAGGCAGCATCCAAGGAGAAGGAGAATCGACGTTTCGGGCATAAGCCCTTCTTCAGGAATAAGCCTTTCCTGAAGAAGGGCTTATGCCCGAAATGTTGATTCTCCTTCTCCTTGGATGCTGCCTGACCTGCTGCGCTTTTCCAGCAACACATTTTTAAGCTCTGATCTCCAGCATCTGCAGTCCTCACTTTCTCCTAGTAGATTAAACATGAATCAAGACTTTCTGACCCAGAGGTAAGGATTCTTCCACTGCACCACAGGATCCCCCTCCAGAAGGTATGTGTGTTCATGAGGTGGCTAAAGAAATTGACGATAAACCTCTAAATCCTGTGGCAAGTGGACAAGAGGTTCAAGAGATTCCTGGTCTGTCAGAAGCATCAGGTTGCAGGGCCACAACAATCTCCCTACATTAACAGACTCAAGGTGCAGGCTCCTGCCAGGGGCTGTACTCCAAGGTCAACGTCATCCTCACTTTGCAAGACGAGCAGAAAAAAGTCATTCAATCTCAATCTAACATTGTTTTGTAGAGTTAGGATTGAGTTTCATTCAGCTTCTGGCAAAAAATCAATTCTACTTCATCTAAAGTTTGACTCAGAAGAAAAGAAATTTCTTTCAGTGATTAAAATTATTTGAATGCATTACAAAAGGTGTCTCACTATTGTGACATTCAGAGAGTGGCCTTGAATAAGTCAAATTAACTTTTAGCTAGGAAGTTTTATTTAATGACAGAATCTTTGAAAGGTTGTGAGTCGCTGCTATCCTTACATCAAAAACCCCAACTGACTAGTGCAACATCAGAATAACTCTTTTAGACCATGCAAGTTCACAGAGAATATTTATCAATTATTTAGCAAACAAAAAACATTAAAGCGATCAGTGGACCCTGTGTGATCATTCCTTCAAGGATCAGGCACCCATTTTCAAATATGGCAACCTCTAAGAATTTGTGCTTGTTTGAAAGTATATAGAAGTACTCAGGAGTATTTCTGCTGGTGCTGTGATCAGTTCCCATATTTGATAGAGACACAAAGACACACAGACACACACACAAATAGATACATAAACACACACACACACACACCGACACACTAGCGAATGACAACAAACGTTTTACAACTCAAAAGAAGTGTCATTGCTTTTTAGACAATTGGCAAAAATGGCTACCTTTGCTCCAACAGAGTAGTGTTGGAAATGTTCAGTAAATCTGGCATTATCTGTGCAGAGAGAATCAGAGGTCAGCAACTATTTGTCAGAACTAATGTATCTGAAGCATTGACTTCTTTCACATTTCTGTTTACATCTCAGATTTCCAGCATCTGCATAGTTTGCTCTTTTATGGTATGCTCCATCTGGGCATTTTGTAAGTTTGTGAGTAGCTACAATTTAAAATGAGAAAATATTTATGATGCAATGCGAAGTTTAATTTTTCTGTTATTAAAGCTTAAAGGTGCTTAAAGGATCTGGAAACAGAAGTACCATTGCCAATGACTTTTCTCCACAGCCCTGCAGATATAAGGGGAGAACCTGCAGTGCTCCTTGATCTTTAGCACAACAGAGAGGTAGACCAGACATTATGGAGGGGACTACCTCTGCCAATACGAATGTACATATGCCAGCATGTAGCCAAATCCACAATACTGATTGAAAATAGCATTCCAGCCATCAATGATCATGGTGCTGCACTATCAAACTTCTTGACATATGGCCATGGGTGGTTAAAGTACTGACACCAATTCTATCTATTCCGAGTAAAGGGTCTTTCTAATTACCAATGGAAGTGGGTAAACCATTAGTGAGTCTTAACAAGACAAAACTCTTATCTTACAAATCAAAAAGTAGACAATTACATGATGGAAATAGGTCAGTATGATAGAAATAGGTCAATATGTTCCTTTGACTAGTTTGGCATAATTACAAAGACAATTACAAATTACAAAGGAGATTGAGATTAAATATTTGTTTCCATTGGAACCTCTTGCTAACCTAACTGAATTTCCATCCAAAGACTTTATAGCATCATCTGATTTGGTGAAGCTAAATGCAACTTCATAATCAACTTTTTCAGAATGATTACTTTAAGCAACATCTTTCCACATTCCCCTCCCCACCCCCACCGTCTCCCCGTAATTAACATCTGTACATTCATGTATAAAGCTACATTTACCTCTACCTCAGGGCATTGTGCAGTTGTATCGAGGAATGGAATACTTCCAACTTTTAAAATGAGAAGAAGTCTGGCAATAGTGAATCAGTTGCTGGTTTCAAAATTGGCCAGATGACTGGAAAATAAAATCAAATACTATGTGATGCCAGCTGCTGATTCACAATTGCCTATAAATTGACTGTCGCTGAAGATTGAAATTACTCTATGATACCTAATCCCCACCACTTTTTTTTATTCATTCACAAGATACAGGTGTTGCTGGTTAGGCCAGAATTTGTTGTGTATTCCTAATTGCCCAAAGGGGTCGTTAAAAATCAACCACATTTCTGTGAGTTTGGAGTACACGCAGGTCTGGTCAGGTATGGATAGCAGATTTCCTTTTCTAATGGACATTAGTCAAACAGATTTTTTTTAACAATGAACGACAATGGTTACTTGACCACTGTCAGACCAGTTTTATATTCCAGAATTTTATTGGATTCAGATTTTACCATTTGCCATAGTGGAATTTGAGCCAATGTTTGTAAAACATTGACCTGGTGTTTTGGATTTCCAATCTCGTGACATTACCACGAGATGCCTCTGCCTCACCACCACCCTTGACTGGAGAGCTCAGAAATGAATTTGCTAACAAAGTAAATGCAAGGTTACTGACAACCCCCTTCATTGATGAGCAAGTGGTATAGTAACTTTGATCTTGGATTAAAATCTTGCCCTCTAAATCGCAGTTTCTGCCATTAGCTTCACAAAAATAGCATTTTGATGTCACATTCATAATCGTGATTCATTTATTAGAGTGAAGAAGCTGTATTTACATGATTGACAGGAAGTAATCTCATCATAGAAAGTTAATTGTTTGTCATTTCAAATGTGAATTTCTTCTTAGCAGATTTATACATTTTAAATACTGTTAGTCAACTACTTTGGCATTGAAAAATAAAAGTCTCATTCCTTCAGCTATCACAATTGCTTCTCTTTTCTCTCTCTTATAACATTTCTTTTTCTCTTTTTATTTTTCTTTCTGTGTCCAATTTTGCATTGAATGTACATAATTTATTCACCCCCTTTCAATCTGATTGCTTAACAAATTACCATGGTTGTTCACTCTGTTCACTCACAACCTGAATGCTCAGTTTATTTAGCTGAATCAATATCAACATTCACATGCAGTAACCTGTCACACAAACTCAGATTCCCGATGAAGGGCTTTTGTCTGCTCCTCAGTTGCTGCCTGACCTGCTGTGCTTTTTCAGCACCACTCTAACCTTGACTCCAATCTCCAGCATGTGCAGTACCCACTTTCGCCTGCACAAATTCAAATTTCTTGGGAAATCTAATGCCAAAAACTTTCAGATGTCCTTCTCCAGTACAATTTGACCCTTTGTTTCTGAGGCTACTCTCATCTCTAAATCAAAAGCATAAGGAATATGCTGGAGTCAATCATTCAGCCTCTGGAAAATAGTCTATCATTCACCAAGATAACAGTTTCTCTTTCATGTAAACTTGAATTTTTCAAATTACCTCTATATTTCTTGATTCTCTTAGATTTGAAAATTCCTTCAATCGCTGACTTGAAAATATTCCATGATTGAACATCCACAATTCACTGGGGTAAAGCATCAAAACGTTTCATGTGAAGAAATTTCTACTCCTGTGAGTCCTAAATGGCAGACCAATATTCTGAGGTGACATAGGATGAAAAGTTGCAGTGATTCAACTCACTAAAATAGCCAACAAATGAAAAATGTAGTCTTGCTGGGAGATTTCAGTTGACTATTTTAGATGCACAAACAGGGGTCAGGCATAAAAGGTGTGAGCCCCCAAAGACACATTTATTGATGTAATCAATTATTGCTTTTTAATTTAGTAAATAAGGTATATCACAGGGGATAATATCTTGGATTTGATGTTCACTAATGAGCTATAACTGATTCATGAACTCAAATGGGGAAGCACTTAGCATATTAAAGCTACTTTATTGTAGGGATTAAAGCTAAAAATCATGCAACACCAGGTTATAGTCCAACAGGTTTATTTGGAAGTACTAGCTTTCGGAGTTTGTACTTCCAATTAAACCTGTTGGACTTTAACCTGGTGTTGTGTGATTTTTAACTTTCTCCACCCCAGTCCAACACTGGCAGCTTCACATCATAAGGATTAAAGTAAGAGGTAAACCATTGAATAATATGCTGGTGCTGCAAATTGAAAGGCTTTGCTTTCTTAAACCAAAGATATACTTACAGATCTGGTGATGGTCAAACTGGAGATATATGAAGATGACATTCACATAGATTCATAAGGGTTTGCTTCAGCTTTCATGGTCCAATGTAGTATTTTTAGACTTACAAGATGTCAGGGAAAGGCATAAAAGAAAAGCAAGCTGAAGAAAATAACGTATTTCATTGCACTCCTGACTTGTGTCTTTTTGAAGTTTTTTGCTAATCAGGCAGTCAGTCACTCACAAGACATCTAGCCTGTGATCTGTTCTTGTACCCATAGCATTTATGTGGCTAGTTCAGCTGACTTTTTTTTTGCCAATGTGCTTCCAGAATATTGATGGTGGAGGCTCAACCATTGTAATGTCATTGAATAGTAAGAAGAACTACTAAGCCTATTTTCTTGCTGAATAAAAATCATTGTCACTGTATGCAAGTCCCGATCCAAATCACGCATCTTCCTGACTTTCAAATACATCACTATTGCTGGTTCAACATCTTGCAAATTCCTCATTAACAGCATATGAACAACAGCTTTAAAAAAAACCTCACTACCACATTGCCAAAGGCTATTGGAGATGGGCAATAAACGTTGCCCGTATCACCGTCACCCATTTCCATGAATGGATTTTTAAAAATCCTTAATTTTTTATGATAAAATCAAGCAATCTGAGTTTCAGTTTTATGTGCTGTGCAAGTGGCAGTTCCAACATTCTAAGCTACAAGCATATGAAGTATCTGTTCAATTTTCATGGCGTGTGTTTAGGAGAATGTGGTGCCAAATTGTTGAAGACAACAGAAATCACTTCTGATCTTGGTTGCGCACCCCAAATGATGTATCTTTGAGGACTGAAGGAAGTAGCAGAGGTCGCATGATTTCCTGTGTATAGTTTCAATAAACAGGAGATATACTACATTATTGGAAAAATGCATAGGAGGTGCCTCACTTTATATTTTAAATAGTCAAATTAACCCTGATAACTGTAGAGGATAAAGAGTGGAGCTGGAAAAAGCATATCAGGTCAAGCAGCATCAGAGGAGGCGGCGACTCGACGTTTTAGGTCACAAGGAAATAATTTTGCTGTCAGAAGATAGTGTAAAACGATCGTATTTGGATCAGATGTCTATTGTATATTTCTCCCAACCTTAAATTAACATTGTCCATGGATAGCTAATGATTTATCACCTAGTTTATAATGCTGTACAAATTCAAGAATATTCCCATTGCTTTGAACTCTGCTATGAAGTAAATGGTAAACATTCTGAATACTACTACTATTGGTGTTCAGAGGGCAGCATAATTGTAAAAGGGAGGAAGCATGCAGAACTTACTTGACCCTAATTAACACTCCATTATGCTCCTTCTGGAGTAGGTAGTAGGTTAGAGAGAGGGTGAGAAGGGAATTTTCAAAGTTGAATTCGCTGAACCTGAAGTTTGGTGCATGTTAGAACATGGCTGTCAGGTTCAAGTGAGCAGAAATTTTAAATTCTCTTACATTGAATATTTTAGAATCGGGGGAACTTGCATCAAGACATGTGTAGTACCTTCTGCTTTTCTGGTTGTCCACTTTTATGTTCGGTGAACTGCTTGCCCTCCATAATACTTAAGGCAAGAATATTTTGTCATTTCGGACATGTGGCTGCAATGGTCTTATTCACTGATGAACCTTTAATGTGGAGTACCATCTGTTCCAAACAGCTCCAAAGACACAGCTATGCCCATCCTCTGCCAGTTCTGGACAAATATCCTCCTGTCTTGCTTGACCTTGCCCTGCAGAAGAGAGGGAAAATTACCAGTGAGTGTGAAATAATGTGCATGGATGGTAACTGGATAGCAGGAGGTATGTGGAACCTATAGAAGAGGTTGATAGCATTGGTAAGTGCACTGGAGGTTAGTAACTCAACAGGAAGGAGACACAATTTGTGTTCACTGACCTTGAAGCTCAAATGAGATCATTGATCACTTTCTGACTCTTTAGCCTGGTCCTTATGGCCAGATGCATGAAATGTATTTAGAATCATAATGTCAAACAACATAGAAACAGGCAATTCAGTGAACCAACCTACACTAATCCCATTTACCTGCAATAGAATCATAGAGTCATTTGGATAGCTCATTGGCTACATGGTTACTTTCCCTTTCAAGGATATGCTGGATTTCTTTGTTCCTGTTGAAACATGACCTTTCTCCTGCTCCGGGGAGAAAGTGAGGTCTGCAGATGCTGGAGATCAGAGATGGAAATGTGTTGCTGGAAAAGCGCTGTCTTCTTCTCTTTTTCCTGCTCCGACTCCTCCTGGACCAAGGACTCCAGCACTGCTTCAGAGAGCCTTGCAGACTTCCTTTATCATGTTACATCATTTCCGTTCTTCTTTCTTCTAAATAAAAAGCTTGCTGACATAGATTCACCAGCAATTCTAGTTTGAGACTATTTCCCAATAAGAGAAGCAGATAGCCTTTCAGAAGTGCAGGATCACTGTAAGACATGCGAACCATATATGTCTCTGTGTCAGTGCTGAGGGTGCAAATAGCAGCATATTTCAGGCTGGGCTGCATGCTACAATCACTTGATGAACACAAGGAGGTAGTGCAAAGTTTGCTTGATGCCTATCCCAAAGGGATTGAGTGTGAAGTAATCACATATACTCACAATTGACCCCAAATGAAAATTTCAGCAGGATGTTTCTATTCTGTAAAGGAGTTCAGATATCTTCTTTTGGGGAAAAAATAAATGCTAATAGCAGCAAGAAGGTTAAGCTAATTAATCTAGAAAGTAACAAATAGGTTTGAGGGCTTCTGAGGCTTGTCTGATTGCCTGTGAGAGGTCAAAGGATTCTTCTGAGATTGGATTCCCATGATGAATACAACTGAGTGTTTTTCTGACTTTGCCAAGAAGTGGGGAGAAAGGATTGATATGAGAGGGGAATGGGCCCCCCAAAAAAGGATGAACAAGATTTAAATTTTGTCATTCTAGCTATATACCACATTAAGCATTCCAGTCACTGAAAGGAAAAAAAAGGCAGACGTAAGTATTTCCAGTTTGTTTTATGGTACACCATTCTTTATCGCCAAGTATTTCATGATTCAGTGATGGTTATTATAGAAAACCACGGCAGTTGCTCATTGACAATTTTTTAGTTGCTTTACTCATTTCTGATGCACATATCCTTGATCACCTTAGGAATTGTTTAGTTGCTTTAGTTCAATTGAAATTGTATTGTGAACAAAGATGTATGATGGAAAATAAATTGATGCTTGGACCATAAGACCATAAGCTATAGGAGGAGGATTAGATCATTCAGGCCTTTGAATCTGCTGCGCCATTCAATCACGACTGATTTGTTTCTCAATGTCATTCTCCTGTCTTCTCCCTGTAACATATGACCCCTTGTTAATCAAAAGCCTATCTATCTCTGCCATAAATGCACTTAATGATTTGGCTTCCGCACCCTTGTGTGCCAATCAGTTCCACAGATTAAATACACTCTTGCTGAAGACATTCCTTCCCATCTCAGTTCTAAAGAGTGGTCCCATCACTCTGAGGCTGTGCCCTTGGGTCCTAGCCTCTCCTACTAGTGGAAACAACTTTTTCACGTTCACTCTGTTCAGGCCTCTGAGTATTCTGCAAATTTCTGTGAAACTCCCACCCTGTCCCTCCAAAATCCTTCTAAATCTGTCAAGTACAGGCCTCAACCATTCCTCATAAGCCCTTCATCCTGGAGATCTTTCTTTAAACCTCCTCTGGACCCCCTCCAATACCAGCACAACTTTCCTTAGAAATGGGGCGCTAAACTGCTCACAATATTCCAAATGTAGTCTGACCAGAATCTTGTACAGCTCGAGCAATACTTCTCTGTGCTTCTATTCTAGCCCTCTTGAAATGAGTTGCTTTTGCCTTTCCAACTACCAACTAAACCTGCATGCCAACTTTAAGAAAATCCTAGGACTCCTAAGGCCCTTTGTGCTTCAGATTTCAGAAACCTTTCCCTATTTAGAAAATAGTCTACGCCTCTGTTCCTCCGATAAAAATGGTCCCACATTGTATTCCATCTGTCAATTCTTTGCCCACTCTCCAAGCCTATTCAAGTCCTTCTGTAGCCTTCCCATTTCTTCAACAATACCTGTTCCTCCACTTATCTTTGTGTCATTTGCAAACTTTGCAACAATGCCCTCAGTTCTTTTGACCAGATCATTAATGCATAATATAAATAGTTGTAGTCCCAACACTAACGTTTGCGGACCACTGGTTGCTGGCTGCCACTCTGAAAAGAGTCCTGTATCTCCACCTGTCACAAACATTCTCACTTTCCAGTGTCAGAAGCCATGGTTAGATCAATGAAAATCATATGGAGATTGTTACTTTGTTTGTGAGACTTTTCTTGAAGTTGAAACACTGAAAAGATTAGGCTCGCTGCTCCTGTGATTCCATGAACACAAAGCCAATGAAATAAGTGAGAATCAACCTTGCAGTTGAAAGAAGTGATATGCTATAATGATTGTCACAGATCAACTTCTTCTGTTTTGTTTATAAATATGAATTATGGAGGCATCCTCATTGTCTCAGGGCACAACAAACAAGGCAAAAGAGATGAATTTCCTAAACATGTAGATCTCTGCATTGTTGAATACTTCAGATATGCGGCTGTCATCTCCCAGTGACTTGCCCATTGAAAATTGCTTTATGGCCCTTATGATTTCTACTTGAGAAGGAATGAGTACGAGTTTGTCTAGAATCTGCTACAATTGAACTGACTCAGTGGTATCATTGAACACTACAGATTATTCATGAGATTAGTTTTGTGAGATGTTTTAAGTGCTCTGACCAATGAGGGAGACTCTCATGACTATTTTTAGAAGCTGATTGCCATCTGCTGAGAAAATAGATTGCATACCATTGGCTTTACAGCTAGAAACTTATCACAGACCTTCATATAAGACATTCAAGCAGCTTTAATCAGCAGTTTCTTGAAGCTCATTTGTCTTGTGTTCCCAAGATCAGTTCTTTATTGCTCTTAATTTGGCCTGCAGCATATATTTTGCACGATGATATCTGGCATTTCTTGCTGCTGATTTTCTTGTCGTAAGAACAGAAGAACATAAGAACTAGGAGCTGGAGTAGGCCGTCCGGCCCTTTGAGCCCACTCCACCATTCAATAAGGTCATGGCTGATCTATTTGTGGACTCAGATCCAAATACTTGCATTTTCACCATATCCCTTATTTCCTTTATTTGTCAAAAAAGTTTAAAAGCGATGACCGAAGTAGCGTCAACTACTTCCCTGAGCAAGGAATTCTATAGATTAACAACCCTCTGGTGAAGAAGTTCCTTCTCAATTCAGTTCTAAACCTGCTTCCTGTAATCTTGAGGCTGTGCCCCCTTCTCCTAGTCTCACCTACCAGTGGAAACATCGTATTTCTATTTTATCAATTCCCTTCATAATTTTAGAGGTTTCTATAAGACCCCCCTCATTCTTCTGAATTCCAATGAATATAATACCAATCTACTCAGTCTCTCCTCATAACCCAACCCACTCAACTCCAGAATCAACCTAGTGAAACTCCTCTGCATCCCTTCCAGTGCCAGTACATCCTTTCTTAAGTAAGGAGACCAAAACTGTACACAGTACCCCAGGTGCGGTCTCACCAGCATCTTGTACAGCATAACATAACCTCCCTGCTTTTAAACTCAACCCCTTTAGCAATCAAAGACAAAATTACATTTGCCTTCTTAATTACTTGTTGTACCTGAAGACCAACCTTCTGTGATTCATGCACAAGGACTCCAAGGTCCCTCTGCATTGCAGCATGCTGCAACCTTTTACCATTCAATTACTAATCTGCTTTGCTGTTACTCCCACCAAAATGTACACCTTCACATGTACTGACATTCTATTCCATATCCCAGACCTTTGCCCATATACACAAAGTGTCTATGTCCTCTGCAAAGTTTCCTCTGCGCACTTTGCTCTGCCACTCATTTTAGTGTCATCAGCAAAATTTGCCACCTGACTCTTGGTCCCCAATTCCAAATCATCTATATAAATTGTAAATAATTGTGGTCCCAACACCGATCCCTGAGGCAAACCACTAGTCATTGATTGCCAGCCAGAATAGCTCTCATTTATCCCCACTCTTTGCTTCCTATCAGTCAACCAATCCTCTATCCATGCTAATACTCTACCCCTAACATCATGCATCCTTATCTTATGCAACAGCCTCATGTGCTGCACCTTATCAAAGGCCTTTTGGAAATCTAAGTATACAACATCCACTGGGTCCCCATTGTCCACTTTGCTTGAAATGTCTTCATAGAGTTCCAAAAGGTTTGCAAAACATGACTGGCCCTTTCTTAACCCATGCTGTGTCTGTACAATGGGAAAACTTCTTTCAAGATGCCCTGCCATTTCTTCCTTGATAATAACTCAAACAACTTCTCCACTACAGAAGTTAAGCTAACCGGCCTTTAATTCCCTATCTTTTGTCTACTTCCCTTTTTAAACAGTGACGTCACATTTGCTATTTTCCAATCTGCTGGGACTGCCCCAGAGTCCAGCAAATTTTGGAAAATTATCTGCAGTCCATCTGCTATTTCTCCCGCCATCTCTTTTAGCACCCTGGGATGCATTCCATCAGGGCCAGGAGACTTATCTATCCTTTGCACCATTATCTTGCCCAATACTAACTCTTCTGTAATAATGCTTGTTTCCATATCCTCACCTACCTTCATCTCTTTGTCACTTACTGGCATGTTATTAGTGTCCTCCACTGTGAAGACTGATACAAAGTACCTGTTCAATGCCTCAGAAATTTCATCACATCCCATGACGAACTGTCCTTTCTCATCCTCGTAAGGACCAACATTTACTTGAGTCACTCTTCTTCATTTTATATATTTATAGAAAATGTTACTATCTATCTTTATATTCTGTTCTAGTTTTTTTACTCATACTCTATCTTACTTTTCTTTATAACTCTTTTTGTGGCTTTCTGCTGACCTTTAAAGTTTTCCCAATCTTCTAGATTCCTGCTGTTTTTGGCCAGTTTGTATGCCTTCTTTGTCATTTGGATAGTCTGCCTTATTTCCTTAGACAGCCACTGCAGATTACCCCTCCTCTTACAGTCCTTCCTTCTCACCGGAATATACTTTTGCTGAGCACTTTGAAAAGTTCCTTTGTAGGTCCTCCACTGCTCACCAACTATCGCATCATAAAGTCTCTGCTTCCAGTCTACTTTAGACCGGTCCTCCCTCATTCTATCATAGTCCCCTTTATTCAAGCACAGGACCCCACGGCACGGTGGGCGGCACAGTGGCACAGTGGTTAGCACTGCTGCCCCACAGCGCCAGAGACCCGGGTTCAATTCCCGCCTCAGGCGACTGACTGTGTGGAGTTTGCACGTTCTCCCCGTGTCTGAGTGGGTTTCCTCCGGGAGCTCCGGTTTCCTCCCACAGTCCAAAGATGTGCAGGTTAGGTGAATTGACCATGCTAAACTGCCCGTAGTGTTAGGTAAGGGGTAAATTTAGGGGTATGGGTGGGTTGCGCTTTGGCGGGGCGGTGTGGACTTGTTGGGCCGAAGGGCCTGTTTCCACACTGTAAGGAATCTAATCTAAAAAAACCCCGGTATTCCATTTTGTCTTCACACTGTCCAGCTGTATTTTAAATTCAACCATACTATGATCGCTCCTTCCAAGAGAACCCCGGACTATGAGGTCATTAATTATTCCTCTCTCATTAAAACAGGACCAGATCGAGGATAGCTTGCACCCTCATCTGTTCCATTACATACTGTTCAAGAAAACTATCACGGATACACTCAATGAATTCTTCCTCAAGGCTAACCTGACCGAGCTGGTTCGACCAATCAACATGCCCATTAAAATCCCCCATGATAATAGCTGCACCATTTTTGCAGGCATTAGTTATTCCCTTGTTTATTGCCCGTCCCAATGTGATGTTATTATTTGGTGGCCATAGACCACACCTATCAGTGACTTTTTCTTTTTGGAATTCCTAATTTCCACCCAAATGGATTCAACCTCTTGCTCCATGGAACCTATATCATCTCTCAGCACTGCCCTGATGTTGTCCTTGAATATCAAAGCTGCACCACCTCCCTTGCATTTCTGTCTGTCCTTCCAAATAGTCTGGTACCCCTGGATATTTAATTCCCAGTCATGACCATTCTGAAACCATGTCTCTGTGATGGCTATCAAATCATATTCATTCACGGTGAATTGTGCTGTTAGCTCATCAACCTTGTTACGAAAGCTACGAGCATTCATGTAAAGTGCCTTTATATTAGCTTTCTTACCATCATGATTCACAACATCTCTAATATCTCCTGAGTTATCCTTCATTTTTGGTTCTTTCATAGTCTGCCTTTAACCTAAACCCCCCCTGCATACATGCTAACCTGCTGCTTACTTTGCATTTATCACCATATTTCCTGTTGCTTTCCCTTTCCCTTCCCCTGACTCACAAGTTTAAAGCCCTAGTGACCACCCTATTTATCCTTTTCGCCAGAACACTGGTTCCAGATTGGTTCAGGTGGAGACCGTCCCATCTGTACAGATTCCCCCCAGTTCCAAAACTGATGCCAAAGCCCCATGAAATGGAACCCTTCTTTCCCACAATATTCCCTTAGCCACATGTTTACTTCCTAATTTTCTTGTCCCTGAGCCAATCTGGACATGGCTCAGGCAGTAATCTAGAGATTATGACCCTCAAGGACCTGTTCCTTAATTTCATTCCTTGTGCTTGATAATCCCCAAACAAGTCTTGCATCCTACGCTTGCCTATGTTGTTAGTCCCAACGTGGGCCACAACAACTGGATCCTCCCCCTCCCACTCCAATATCCTTTCATGTCGGTCAGAGATGTCCTGCACCCTGGCACCGGGCAGGCAACACACCATACAGGACTCACACCATTCGGCTTGCATAGGATACTATCTATCCCCCTAATTATAGAATCCCTTATAACAAGTACTTGTTTTTTTTGCTCCCCCCACCTTTTGAAAGGCCTTCTGTACCAAGGTGCTGTGGTCACTTGGCTCATCTTCCCCACAACCCTTTTCCACATCCACGCAGGGAGCAAGAATCTCATACCCTGTTGGATGAGGTCAAAAGCTGAGTTCCTCTACTCCTGAACTCAGGATCCCCCTAGCTGCCTCACTTGCAGTCATCCCCTGTTGTCCCTGATCACTAACTGAATTTGAATTACTTAATCTACCGGGTGTGACTGCCTCCTGAAACAAAGTTGAAAATGTGTTGCTGGAAAAGCGCAGCAGGTCAGGCAGCATCCTTGGAACAGGAGAATCGACGTTTCAGGCATAAGCCCTTCTTCAGGAATGCCCGAAACATTGATTCTCCTGTTCCCTGGATGCTGCCTGACCTGCTGCACTTTTCCAGCAACACATTTTCAGCTCTGATCTCCAGCATCTGCAGTCCTCACTTTCTCCTGAAACAAAGTGTCCAGGTAACTCTTCCCCTCCAGGATGTGCCACTGTGTTTGAAGCTCAGATTCTAGATCATCCACTCTGACCCAGAGTTCCTCCAGCAACCAAAACTTGCTGCAAATGTGATCACTGCCGTTCACAATGGGATCAGCCAGCTCCCATATTACACAGCTACGGAACATCACCTGACCACCTAGTTAATTAATAGATGCAAATCTGAGTTAAATAATTTCTAGTACTTCTCTGCTATGGGACAGTAAGGACTGCAGATATAGGAGATCAGAGTCGAGAGTGTGGTGCTGGAAAAGCATAGGAGGTCAGGGTTTCCTGATGAGGGGCTCATGCCCGAAACATTGATTCTCCTGTTCTTTGGATGCTGCCTGGCCTGCTGTGCTTTTCCAGCACTACACTCTCAACTCCTCTCTGCTGGGTCTTATTCAATTAACCAATTAATAGAAATTAAAAAAGTAATTTTTTAACCAATCAACTTACCTTATCAACCCACCACAGAGTCCTCTTTTTTGGTTATAGGAGGAGGCCGGGTGGGAGACACTGCAGGTGTAGTGTCTTGGGTTCAGCCTCTGCCCACATTGCTGGCAGCCCCCAGTATTCACCTCTGCCTCTGCTCTTGTAAAATGGCGGGTCCCGATGATAGAGATGAGTTTTTACATTTTTTGCTCACCTTCCCGATAGCCTCCTGCTCGACGCTCCCACACTTCCTGTCAAATATGTGAAATCTATAAATGTTTTGCACTACACCTAGAAACTTACTGATGGTTTCACTGATGTTGCCAAATCAGGCTTGTTGCTTCCAGTTAATGAAACTTGGATTTCAGGTTCTAGAACTATCAAGTTTTGTAGCTTGTCTCTTGGCAATGCCCTTACGATCAATTGCATTAAGCATCCTGACTTGAGCCTGTGCTGGAGTCCTGAGATTTAATCTTTAAAGATGCAACACTCCTGACAAGCTGATAGTCAGACCAGCATTCTGCACCTCCAAGATAGCGAGTAAAGTGTATGCCCTTGATCTTTCTGTCACTCAATTACATGCTCAGACATGTGCCAGCGCTTGAATCTGGAGTATGTCCATGTTGTTTTTAGTCTGTTGGTTTATTGGAAGGCTCTGCACTGGTCAGAACTAACCTGCTGAACTTAGAAAGAGCTGGCCATTGGCGTTTGCTCTGCCAATGCCATGGTGACCTGGTAATCCTCTGTAGGTATTGCAATCAGTGCACACTCAGACTGTGAAATCAAAAAGAATAATAAGCTTGCCCTGGTGGGGTTCTCCTTTCATTATTTTACTGTGGCCATCTTACAATGTTTCTTTGCCCATATGGATACCTGCCATTGTTTGAGAATAGGTGCTAATGAGCATTGTATCCTGGTTACTAACAGGACTTAAATAAGAACCATGAGTCAATCCCTGATTCCTGTTGGAAGTGAGTCAAGCTTACCTGTCAGTACAGATTGAATGGCAAGTCCCACATCTAAATCATCGAATCTCTACATTGGGGAAGCAGGCCATTCAGCCCATCGCGTTCTCACCAAGCCTCCAAAGATTGTCCCACCCAGACCACCCCCTACCCCTACCATTTCCCACTGTTAATCCACCTATGGGAAATTTAGCATAGCCAATCCACCTAACCTGGACATCTTTGGATTGCGTGGGGAAATCAGAGCACCCAAAAGAAACCCATGCAGACACGGCGAGAATGTGCAAATTGCCCACAGCCAGTCACCCATGGCTGGAATTGAACCTGGGTCCCTGATGCTGTGAGGCAGCTGTGCTAATCACTGCGTCACTGTGCACCCTAATCTGACGAATGCTGGTTTTTGGATTACTAACCCAGTAGAACGTGATGCCTGCACCAACCTTCTCAAGCTGAAACTGGTCAGCACATCTCCCATCACCTAAACTATCTATATTTATATTATACCTACCCAACTTTTCTGCTCTTTGGTCTTTATTTATTATCTAGAAGTGTCATGACACTTGATGAAGCAAACTCCAAATGATAACGAGTAATCTTGTTCTTTGCATTGCAATTTTGTTGAATGGATGACCAGCCAAGAGTGGTAACCCAGCAGGTGTAGGGAGAGCTGTTTTTGGATTCCTTTCCTTTCCCTTTTTGAGATTGGGGTGAGCAGTGTTGTATCCAAAAGAGTCTGCCCCATCACCAGGGAAAGGTATAAACTCCACATCTGCTTCAAAATGGGGAGAGCGATTGTCACCACGATGCCCTCTGTGTGCAGGATTATAACCTGATGAATGCCAGTAGCATCACTTCCTGTCCCTGTCATTGCTATGAGGCTTGGTGTGTCTGTTTTGGTTGATGACTTGCTGAACAACTTGCAGTAGGGATCTTCAAGTGGGTGGAGTTTGTGTGGACCCCTTAAACAAGGTTGCTAACACTACATTGGTGCAATACATAACTGGTATAGCTGAGCTTATCCCTCCTCCCTGACCTATCACCTTCATCTCCACCCCCACTCACCTATTGTACTCTATGCTACTTTCTCCCCACCCCCAACCCTCCTCTCATTTATCTCTCCACCCTTCAGGCACTCTGCCTGTATTCCTGATGAAGGGCTTTTGCCCGAAACATCTATTTTCCTGCTCCTCAGATGCTGCCTGAACTGCTGTGCTTTTCCAGCACTACTCTACTCCAGAATCCTAGCTGACAGCACAGTTCAGTCTATGTCAGCTGCTACACTAGTGACAAGCATTGCACCAGTGTAGTATTAACTTCACTATTATTAATTGTTGGGCCAAAAACACCTTTCACAGCTTCACCCCTTTTGTGCAAAATAAATGCACTATTTTCTTTGGTATGTGAATTACTAGCTTATATATAGTATGCCTTTTATTGAAGTACACCAAGATTGGAAATATTTTCTTCATATCTATCCTATCAACTCCTTCATGATTTTAAAGACCACTTAGTATTCCCTTTTCCAGAGTGAAGAGTCCCAGGCTGCTTAATTTTACCTGATGGTGGCAGCCTCTCAATTCTGGTGACATTCTTGTATGTCATTTCCTGCATTTTCTCAAGTGTTTCAATATCATTTTCCAGCATGGAAACCATCATTATGCATACTCTCCAAACATGGGCTAACTCCATGTTTAGCTAATAAATGGGGTCTGCATAGCCTTTGAACAAAAAAAAAACTTACTTTGTCTTCAAAGCCATATCAGCATGGAGTCAGCCATATCTCCTCCTTTGTACAGCCTCAGCAGTATCCACCTCTCCTAGCATTGGAGTCCAAGCTTATTTCTGTCAGCCCTCTTCCAGTCATGCCTAAGGCAGGCTGCAATCCTCAATTTGGACCCATAAAATCATAAGATCAAAGGAGCAGAAATTAGGCCATTCGATCATGGCTGATAGGTTTTCCAACCCCATTTTCCTGCTTTCTCCCTGTAACCTTTGATCCCCTTGTCACTTAAGAACTTATCTAGCTCTGTTTTAAATATACTCAATGACCTGGCCTCCGTAGCCTTCTGTGGCAATGAATTCCACAGATTCACCACTCTCTGGCTGAAGGAATTTCTCCTTGTCTCTGTTCTAAAGGGTCTAAGGATGTGCCCTTGGGTCATTGTCTCTCCTACCAATGAAAGCATCTTCCCAATGTCCATTCTGTCCGGGCTAATCAGTATTCCATAAGTTTCAACCAGATCCACCCCTCATCCTTCTAAACTCCGTCGAGTGTAGTCCTCGAGTCCTCAAACGTTCCTCATATGTTAAGTCTTATAGATCTCTTCTGGACCAGCTCCAGGGCAATGCATCCTTCCTGACTTTTTGTTTGATCCCATAAAAGTTTATATCATATTAAAATTTTAATAGCTCTCCTCCAATTCCTGAATGAAATTCATTTATATATTTGGTGAAAAGTGATGGTCCCAGTACACCACGAACGCAATCCCCAGCAGATTTGATTGCTGTATGCCCATTATCTTGTGGAGATGGAAGCTTGCCAGCAAGGGAAGGATGCTGAGAAGAGATTTTCTACTCCATGCACAAATACTTTCTAACAGTGATTGAAACTAGAAGCCATGACCAATTTGTACTATTTAGTCTTGGTGCACTAAAAGCAATTTACGCTACTTTGACTTACCAGCAGTCCTCAGTTTACAAATAGATTCCATTCCTGTGTATGGCTTAAGTTGATTGTATGCACGTCGGATCACAGTACAATACAACATAAATTATCTGTTCCTAAACACAAGTGAACATTTGAATGTTGGATCCTTAAAATTAATAGTAATATGGAGTCTTCTTCATAAGTTGGGGACCAGCTGTAGAAATATTTTGATAAAATCAACAAAGAAAGCTTACACATAAGTTTTTAAATACAACTGTTGAGACTGTAATTATTAATAATTTAAGAATAAGATATAGCATAATGCATATTCAACTGATTTGACCAATTATTCATCACATCTTTTCAAAGTTAGAAACTAGGACAGACGTAGAAAGGAGATGAGGATTTCTGTTACGGTACATAATCATGAAACTCAAGTTGGATGGTTAGTCAAAGTGAGGTGCCTCAGGAAAGATCCATGCACTGAATATCTTTATTGGGTATGACCTCCAGTATAACATTTTTATAACTTGTTTAATATATCGCAATCAATGAAATCAGTAACATTAATGATGTCTTCTCAACAGGACAGTTCCTTATAGTTATTTCCTCACTTTCTTTCCCTCAATAATTCTTGCTGTACCACCCAGTGATTTCTTGATGTATTTCCAGGACTTATCAGATGCTTCTAGTGATCAGTTTCTGATGCTGGGAACAAAATGAGTGGACATTATGTTGACATAGCTCCTCCCTCATGTTCCTACTCAGTATGTGGAACAGGTACTCCTAATGTGAGAAGTAATTGGTGAAGAACTGATTTTCTACCATTCATGCTATATGTTATATGTAGAGTGAGATGGTACAGTAATTTGGAACAGTCCATGACAGGTAAGCAGTTTTGCTATTGCATGGACAGCGGGTTGTTGCAGCAATGTTCCGGAGAGTTTCTGTTTTAGTACGAGAAATTCTTTAGAAAAATAGCTGATTTAAATTCAGGAAAGTCCCATTCCACACTGTAGACAGTTATGTGGATTGTATGAAAACAACTCATTGTAGTATTACATGTCGAAATTAGTCAATTAAGAATGTAAACAGCCCCAGAAACAGGAGCACGCAGGCCTCCAGCCATCTGCTTTGTGTTTTCCTCCCAGTTTTCACTATAGGCATTGATTTTTGTTCACTCAGCCAGATGATTGTCTTCTTAGAATCAGTCAAGAGTCCCGTCGTAGTAGTGAGTTGGGAATGTCAACAGATTGCCTTTCCTTCCGGAGGGGATTTGGGGCTCTGGGCTCAGCAGGGAGGAGCAACAGCAGCAGCTGGTGCATCCCAGGACCCCACTTCCATCTTCACTTTTTATTTAGCTACAGATGTGATGTGCAGCCCATCTTGTCATTATTAGCAAATGCACCCTGGCTATAACCCTTCTTCCGTGGCTTGATTATAATTGTGGTGAAGACAATATTCCTACAACAATGACCTCTGTAGCTTCCTAAACAAACTGAATACTTAAATAAAATGGAAGCTGCGTAGTCAATTACACACTGTTACCAGTCCTTTTAATGGAATATATTAAACAAAGTCATATGAATTATTAAATTGAAGATGTCGTTGAAAATTGCCCCTCTCTAGCTTAATATGAGCAAGCACGTGTGCTTGATTTAGAGTATGACACTTATATGAGTTTCAAAAACAGATGTTGAGTGGACAGAAGCAGAGTTCATTCGCAGTTCTCTGTGATTTAGATTAGGTTCATATTGAACATTTTTCTTTGGATAGAATATATCTTGATTATGATACACTTTCATTAATAAGCAATCCAACATTAGTTATATCCATGACTATTTAAAATATTGAATAATTTCCTTGTATTTGATATGAAAATAAACTAATGAACAGTTCTTGTTGAAATATTGAAATCCTTGTGTTGTCAATAAATATTTAGCTTTGAAGCCAGGAAGTTGTTTTTCTAAAATAGAGTGTGATGACATTCCTGCTGAGAAAATTGCTGGTGTATCAGAGAGTGAACTGACTGTTAGCCACAGGCCTTGGAAGCTGTGTTCCAATTGAGTCCAGACTGATGGGATGAAAGGCTCCTCTGTCTCATGATTGTGAGATTCTCATGTAAAATGAGTTTAAGCAGTTTCAATCCAGTCCCTGGTAATCATGGGTTTATAGCAAAACTGGTCCCGATACGACACTAATTGGCAAAAGATTGTCAATCTCTCTCGGTTAACAATTTTACAATCTAGTCATAATGGTGCTAATGTCACATGACTTTGGGTTAAATGCAGTCATAACTCTTTAACACTTTATTTGCAAAACTTTATATTTATGCAGTTTTTTTTATTACTATAAATATGTCGCATAAGTAGAATTGCCAGCTTAGAGTTTTGGGATATAGAAAATTAATTAAATTCCCAGAACCCAACTTGCTTTTGCCTTCTCATTCACATATCAATGTGATGTGCATCCTATTAAATGGGGAATAAATGGGAACTGTAAACTGGTTTAATTCTTTACATCAGTATCCAGGAAACTTAATTGCATCACCGTAGCAATAGACAAAAAGTTACATTTGAATCACTTTCTCCGTTAGGCAGGAAACTTAGTCAAGAAAATTTTCTCTTAACTTTCACACTAAAATTTTATTTGCATAATGACAAAATGAAATGTTTAAAACAATTCAAAGGAACTCCATGGAAATTGGCTGCATTCCCCAAGAGCTGAGTGATGCAAGCAGACAATTTTGAAACACAAGCCCAAAAGGGTGAGAGTAAATGGCACCTTCCCTATGTTTTAAAGTCAGTGGGAGTTTAGTTGAAACTTATGAAACCAGCAGCTTTGCTCAGTTGGGCATAAAGAAAAAGAATATTATAATTAGGTGTGACCTTTCAGTTTGTAATTAGGGTGACTTTGTCCTTTCAAGGATCACAGCAAGCTCACACCACGCAGAAGTTTAGAAATGGCAGGCTCACAAATTCAAGGTTTTGATGCCATTAGCTGTTAGCCAGTTTCACATAAATCCTTTGAGCTATTTTAATTTGTTTTGTGGTAATGATGGTGCACTTCAAAATAATCTTTATAAAACTTTTAGTATCTGTTAAGTATGATGTGTGGAAAGAAAAAAAAGCATTCCAGAATGCCATATTTAATCAATTATCTTAAGTACATGAAGATGATATTTTCCAATACTGTTCCACATATTAAATCTAGTCCTTAATTACTGAGGTAAAACCAAATTTGTAACGTATATTTCTCAGATCAGAGATTTTTAGATTTAGTTTCAACTGATCCTGGGGTCTTCTATGTGGACTCTGAGGTCATCATATTTTTTTCATGAAAAACTGTATTTTAATAGTTGTTTGACAACTTGCATTTTGTTAAAGTTTTTTTGTATCTTGCAATCATTTTAGGACAATTTATAAGAAGCATCAATGCCATAGAAAAACAACCTAATCTATTCTATATGAGAAGAGAATGCTGATTGGTTGGCAAGTAGACACCAATTGGTCAAGATGCTGCCATGGTGAAGATGCCAGTCAGCTGATTGTTGATAATTAACTGCCATGCTTTGTTATGACAGGCTGACTCAAATTGAAAGATCATATATAATTATAATTGGTCAAGATACTGCCCTCAGAAATGAAACTGAAAACGGCCATCAACATTTTTGCTGAGATAGAACAAGCTGTGACCCTGTGTAGTAATATATGCAGTTTCCAATGCACACGTATGCATCACTGTAAGCCTGACAAACAATCTTAAATTGGCTTTCCGAATAACTCTTAGCACTCATGCGATTATTTAGCAAGTTTTACACAATCAAAGACTCATTTCGAATGTTAGACATTGCGCCTTGAGTTTAGCAAGCATAGTTGGGAGAATATGGTCAGATTGTAGCAAACAACTGATGAGTTACACTGTTTGATATGATCCACAGTCTTTGAGATATATGGCCTACATACCTAGTGTAACATTTGTGCTGAAATTCATATTCATACACCATTTGGGTGAAAGGATGAATGTCTTCCTAGCTTAATGGCAGCATCCTCTTTGTAGTGAATACCATTCATGTTTCTACTACATAGCAGCAGTATGAGAAGGCTATTAAATTATTGCAGTTAATTGCACAATAATTGCACAAATATATGCTGATTTAAAAAGTACTGCAACAATTGTACTGATTTCATTAGGACAGTTGAGAGTGTTTTTTAGAAGATAGAATAAGAGATCTTACAAAGTATTGATATTTTTGACAGGCTTTGGGGAGTGTGCTGAATTGATACTAAAGAAAATTTGAAATCCAATGGTTTACAGTGTGAATTTATATTGCTCTTCGACTAAATTTTAATGTCACTACTTGCGATATTGAAATCTACAATTGTAATATTTAAGTTAAAAGTTTTAATAACAACAGGTTCCTGTCATTAAACAGAAGCAAAAGTCCTATAGCTGTGTATTAATCTAGGTTCTATGCTAAAGATAAAAGCCCAATGTCATTTTAATCTGTAATTGTGCAAGGTGCATTACTAACTTTATATAAATTGCAGTCAAATAATAGTTGCTTGAGAGAAAGTTGCTTGTGCCTCTATAAGAACCCTTGTGTTGCCATATCTCCCCCTTTCTGACAAATCTGGTCTTTTCCCTCAAAATGTCTACTGATGGGTCAGCTCCATGAGTAGGTGGAATCTGTGCCCTCCTTACCTCAGCACACTGTCTGCAAATTGATTAGTTTGGAAGGCTTGTTAATTATGTTAAGCAATCTGAACTGTCAACCTGATCAAGTCTTTAGATCTAAACGGCCCACATTCTTCCAGACAGGGGTGTTACATAAATAACCATCTTGTTGGTTGGTATCATTCACTGAAGCAAAGTATAAATAGCTCAGTTCACAAAAGCTTCCATACAGATGTTTATCACAAGTTGATACAAGTCATTTATTTCCGTGAAAAATATACCTCCCGCAGAGAAGGAACAAACTAAAAATCAAGTGCTAAACCTAGTGAGGCAAGATTCTCACTAGTAAGTGGTAAGAAGCTGATTTGCACCTTTTTGCATGTGCTAACATCTTGCAATTGGTTAACCTCAACTAATTTGTATGCTTTTTCCTATTCTCCGCCAGCTAAAGAATTAGATGTCGATAACTGCCAGTATGAAGTGCAGAAGTTGGTGAGTCCAGCTTGCTGCTTGCTTTTCCAGTCCTCTGTCCTGAACACCAGTCACTAATTTCTGAGGGCACACTTCATCACCCTTGATTGCATGTGCCCTCCATCCACACATTTTGCATCAGACACATGTCAGCCACACTGCATTATTCTGGCACACCTCCATGCCACGCACAATATAGTCCTGCATTTCAGCTTGTAATGCTGCTGCCTGGATTCATTCTGCACAGGGACAGTCACCAGATCATGGATTTGATGAACTGAAACTCAGGGCTCCTCAATTACACTCTTACAGCTCAGTTACTTCAAGCCAACTTGAAAGCTCACAGCAGCTCTGCCTTACCTTACCATGTCTTGTCTTTTGGCATTTTGCCCTCTCAGCCAAAGTTTAAAGGTTCACAGCACGTCTGGCCTGATTTGTTCTTCAGTGCAGACCCAAAGCCAGACAGCTGGTCATGTTTGTTAGCAGTTATCAGTAAAGGGCATGAATGTTTTTGTTGTACTGGGCTCCATCAATTTCACACCTGAATCATGTGCCAGCAGCTTACATGGCAAGCATACTGCATACGCACCATAAAATGCCCATGTCTAAAAGCCTAAGGAGAATCTTTAGTCAAGTCAAGGGAGATACCCTTCATCTGGAGCTCCCAGCAAGGTTTTCAAATACAGAGTCTCACATCAGTCCAGGGGATTGGGTACAGTTAGTCAACCACTTGAGGCACATCGATATCTTTACAGTCCAGGGAGTGGACCATAGCTAGTCCTTTAAATCCAGTGCAGCAAATTCAGGTAGTTGTGGAAAGTCAGTCAGGGAGCTGCACCAGTCAAAAGCCCATTAAAGTCATCAGTCAAGGCTATCTGTCCAAATCAGTCAAGTGAGTGACTCAATGCTGTATGTGAAGCTTAGACACTGAGCTACTGTGTGGAGTATGAATCTTGACCTCAAGCTCTCTTGACCACATTGTGCATGTCTCAATCTCATTAATGGTTGTGATGCACAAGCAAAGTATCATGTCCTGGAAATGTTCATAGTGATTTCCAAATGACAAGCACCTTGAAAGGCCCAATAGCCCTCATATGGTTCATGAGCTGCTCACCGCCCACCTTGGCGAACAAAACATCATGCAGTGTGAAGAATGGCTAGGTTCTGGATCTTCATTCTTGTAATTATTGCAAGGAAGATACTTAGTTGTGTATCTTCTGAGACATCTGTGGCTTCTTCCTCAAAAGTGGAGTTGGGGATGGCTTTTGGAGCTCCACTCCTGTCTGCCAAGACCATGCAATTGCCAGTTGTACCTGCAGGAGTAAAAGTCATGATTGTTTGTGAAAGTGGCTCCAGGTTCAGTCAGGTTAAGAATAAATAGAACATAGAACATAGAATATTTTCCATCAACCACCACTCGCTGCCTTTTTACAGAAAGCCAGTTTCTAATCCAAACTGCTAAATCACCCTCAGTCCTATGCCTCTGCATTTTCTCAAACAGCCTACATGTGGAACCTTATCAAAGGCTTTACTGAAGTCCATTTACACCACATCAACTGCCCTACCCTCATCCACATGCTTGGTCACCTTTTCAAAAAACTCAATGAGGTTTGTCAGACATGACCTGCCCTTGACGAAACCATGTTGACTATCTGAAATCAAATTGGTGCTTGCTAGATGATTATAAATCCTATCTTTTACAATCTTTTCCAAAATGTTTCCTACAACAGAAATAAGGCTCACTGGTCTATAACTACCTGGGTCATCTCTAATGCCCTTCTTGAACAATGGCACAACATTTGCAATCCTCCAGCCCTCTGTTGCTAAACCTGTAGACAATGACAACTCAAAGATCAAGGCCAAAGGCTCAGCCATCTCCTTCCTTGCTTCCCAGAGAATCCTTGGATAAATCCTATCCGGACCAGGGGACTTGTCTACTTTCACTCCTTCTAGAATTGATAACACCTCCTCCTTACTAACCACGATCCTTTCTAGTCTAATATCTCATATCTCATTCTTCTCCTCAACAATATTCTCCTTTTCCTGAGTGAAATTCAGCACCTCTCCAATAATTGTGGTTATCATCCACTGTGGTAGTAAACGAAGAGCAGCATCCCAAAGGACAACAATTCTTACTTCGTTGTTGAGACATAGCAGTTTCATTATCATGTCATGAGTGGCCACGGTCCTCACTATCCAGGACTAGGATCCTCTCCTTATAGCGTAGCAGGAGCTAGATATTTGGGATTCTACCATATGTTCTTTCCATCCTATTGCAGGGCATTTTCTCCTGGAATGAGACAAAAGGAGGGATTGAGTAAGATGAAACTGGCTGCTACAACTGCAAATGTTGGTGCAAGAGGGGGAAACATTATGTTGTGTAATGTGTAAGTGAGTAGGTAGTGCAGAGGGCATGCAGTGTTTGTAGGAGGCAGAGATTTGGTGTATCAAAGTGAAAGAAGACATTGCAATGCAACAGTGAGAGTACTGGACTATAAGCCTTGGTAGGAGGTCAGGGCAATAGCATAGAGTGTGAGGTTGCAGAAACATAATGCTTCCTTACACTGAGGGAGTAAACTACATCTCTACAAGTCTTGAACAGCTACTGATCTGGTTGGCAACCTCAGTCGCAGCTAATAGAGTCTCGTGATATGGTCTCCTCTGTTAGTCCTGACAGAAGAGGATAATCCTGCTCTGCGCCATTCCATTCAGGTCCTTGTCTGTTAAGTAAGGTGCTAATTTGCCTCTGTTTGATGGATCTGGGGGAGTTTGTATGAACTGTGTGTGGCATTTTCAGACAGCTAGTGCTTGACCTGGTGCACAACTGCATTTTAAATATAGTGCTCCAACTGAGAATCCTGGAAAGTCATATTCGTTTGGAAACCTTGCTCATTGTAATCACATATTCCCTCTAACAACTTTAGATTGTCAGCTCTCAAAGGAGTCCAGGTTTAAATTAATTTATACTAATTTTAGACATTGACAAATTATAAATTCATAAAGTGTAAAAACAATTGATTCCTCTTTAATACTCTGTTACCAATCTTATGAACGCTTTCTACAAATTATTTATGCTCAATCTTTAAATGTTGTCAAGTACGGGCTCACTTTTTAACTTGATGACATGAATGGTACAAGGTATGTGGGTTTCTAACATAGTCCTGTAATTTGCTCCACCCCAAAGTACCACCTCCATATGGTGAAGATTGAAACAACATTCTCATAAGATTCAAATGTTTACTTGGTTGTCGAGAACTTGAAATTTTCTGGAAAAAAACACATTTTTGTTGAAGGTTTCCATCTTGAAATCATCATTAGCAATTTGCAAAAATTAGCTTTGTACATGGAAAACTGGTGGTTGTGTAAGTTGTTATAGTAAAATTATTAACTTTGCGAATGAGACAGAGAGAAGAGTCATTGTCAGCATTTAATCTATAATAATGTTACTAATGTTAATAATAACTGACAGCCAGACTACTGCGATCCCTCGGACTCCTAACGGCACACAAACCAACAGCCACGCTCAGACAACAACTCACCAGAACGAAGGACCCGATACCCAACATGAGCACAAACACATCGACCTGGACCCAATATACCAACCACGACAGCGGACAGCTGAAACTGACAACCGGAAGCGGCAGGGACAGACCACTATAAACACCGGAGGAAACATCGAAGAAGTGCTTCACAGGAGGCTCCCAAGCACTGATGATGTCACCTAGCCAGGGGACGAAACGTTTGCAACAAAAACTTCCAGCTCGGCGAACAGAACCACAGCAATAATGTTAATCGAATGAATGTATCGCCAAAACAGTGGCAAGGGGATTTCAAGGTAGGCAAACATGAGTTATCTACTTTGGACCTTAAAAGAATAGAACAGATAATAGCCTCTGTTAAGGCTAGATCCAAAAATTTAGAATGTTCATTGCCCACACTAAAAATGGCAGTGGATGTGCTAGAGAGTAAAATCGATTTCGCATTGCTCAACTTTGTACGTGGTTTTGAAATATTCAAATGAATAATGAATTAATATTATAAATGAATATTTAGTCTTTCAGGCAATAATGGAGAAAATCTATGGGATATCTAATGTCAATCATATCAGTAATAAATCTTCTCTCCCCCAATTCATAATATACAAAGTAAAGAAGGATCAAGATTACTTACCCTTAATTTTATGCATGAATATGTCTGTCTATATCATTAAAATTCTTGAATCTAGCATATTCTATACTTTAAATGTAACTATAACACTGGTTGACTCAAATAAGCAGGTGTATCCTTCAAATATCAATAATTAAAGCTGCCAGTGTTTTTTTTTGCTTCTTCACACAGTTTACAATTTAGTACTACAAATAATATCTACAAGGCAAATAAATAGTAAAAGTTCAAAAATTCTGAAAAGAATCAAGGCAAACTTGCTAAGAGTGACCTAAAACATCTCGTGCTTTGTCTTGGGGATTCTATTTTTCTCTTCTTTATTCATTCCTGCATTTCTAATGTTTAACCAAGGGAAGGACACTGAACCAATAGAAGAAGTGTTAAGATGCTGTTATAGGAATATGACAGAAGCAATTTTCTAGAAGGAATAGATACAGTGGAATAAAGAATCATCATTATCCAAGTGTATCTTGTGATCTAATCTTGCACCTTAATACTGTTTTTATACAATCTCTTGTTATGAATATCCACCAGCTTTTTTGTTTGGTTTTATCATCAATGCGACCTTACATGTTGTGGGTGTTTTCACTGCCATGAATCTGGGTCACCAATGACCAACATGCTTACTAACTTCATTTTTGGAAAAGCATGTTAATTCATTTCTCTTGTAATCAATACATTCTTCTTCTGATTGACATTTTCTTACTTCATGATCAACACTGAAACAATATCCGAATAAATCCTACAGCAGCAAACAGGACAAATTTACAGATGCATTTTGTTACATAATGAAAGTATCGTGGTTTCATTCAAGAAATAAATATCAATAACAATCGTTTACATGAAATATGAAATAACATCCACATTTTCCCATTGTTCTGAAGGATGGATGTGGTAATGAGTTCTAGCTGCAGATGTCTTTCTATAATACAGTGAAAGTATTGCCTACAACTGTATCTAACTTTCTAAAGGACTGGAGCCAGCCCTTCCTTTTAATAGCTTAAAGCATCCTCCAAAGGATCCTTGATTAATTGGGGTGAGCCACCCCAAGGTCAACATTCACAAGCTTTCATTATTTTGTTCATTTACATCAATTAGAATTAGAGTGGGCCTTGGGCTACCCATGACTTCCACCAAGCTTCAAGTCTGCTACTGTTTAAGGTGTAAATATAGCTCAGAATTGTTTGTAGGAATGCAAATGAATAAAATTCCAAATGGTTTAACATAATTTTGACCCAAAGAGCAGGTTCTGAACTGACGATGGCTTTTCGTATAACCAAAACCAGAAATTGAAACATTTCTTCCAAGTATTTATATTACATGATTTTCAGCAGTGTGCAGATCTTTACAATTAAAAAAAACAGACTACAGTGTTTGTCATTTCTCATAGGTCATTTAAACCACATTTTCTTGTGTATAATATCTAATAAAAGAAACACTGAATCAAACTTTTGTTTCTGTTTATAAAGTGATTTGGGAATGTGGTATGATTGCATTAACATCCATTCAGACCACCTGAGTTCAGTGAACTACTGTCTTAAGATTCATTATCTCAAAGCATTTCCATCTAACTGTAAAATAGAATAACTGCTTGCATTATTGAAATATTTAATTCTCCAAGAGAATGAAAAGCACATTGACCCGTTTATCTTTGCCAAGCTATAGCTCTTTGTGATTTGTCATTGTGTGACATTGACATGATAACAGAGAGAAAAGCATGATCTCGGTTTGGCAATAATCCCATTAAAATAAAGGGGCAGGGGGGCGATATAAAAAGGAATTTAAAATGGAAGCTAAAATTTGTGGCATCCCTAATTATTCAGTAAATAAATATACAATTTAGTGGAAAAGTTAGAAATACAGATTGAAAGAAAAACTGCTTCAATTCCACATCCGTTCAATATTAGATATTCTTAGCGATGGATGTATGACAATTGTCCTTCTCATTCTTGGGTTGGTGGGTTTCCCACTGCTGATCTCAATCCCTTGTCAATTATGTCTTGTGATATGAATAAAAAGTGGATTAGATTTATCTCTGATGACTTCATGGATAGTTTGTATGGATGATTCTTTTCCTTACATTCACAAGCACACATATACTGGTTGCAGGACAAGAAGACTCCTGTTCTATAGCTTGAAGTAGCAATTTTCAGAAGTGGAGGGATGGAAATAGGACAAATGGTCAATATTAAAATATATAACACATATCCCACAACAGAGTGTCAATAGCTCAAATGCTGTTGAGTGCATAAAACAAAACTGATCTTGAAACATTTTTTATGCTGAATTCTTCAGTGTTTATACACAATGATGACTTAATTCGGTTGGTAGTAATTGTGCCTTTGAGTCAAAAGATCATAGGTTCAAGATTTTCTCAAGGGCTTCAGTGTCCATTCACAGTTGGTACTCCATTGCAATATTGTAAAAGAAATGTGAAATCAATATCTACCACAAGAAAGTGTTGCAATTGCTAATTAACATGCTCAGAAATATCTTTTTGTAGTTTTCAAAATATGAGGATAGTTACATTATATTGAAGCAAGTCTTTATAACCATTAAGTTTTCTACTCCATGGCAATGATGTCTCTATTTCTCTGCTACTTAGTCACTGGCAATAAGAAGATGATTAAAATGTATTAACCATGGACCACTAATGATTTGGCGAAATGTTTAGTGGCTTAACGGTTGAATTGCAGTGTGCAGCTTTTTCAAGCTTATTCTATATCAAATATATGTCGTGTTTTCTAAAACCATCAAAGGCCATTCCTTGTGCAAGTTGGTGACCGAATGGTTATTTCAAATATTGTTATTAAGTTGATTCTACAGCTGTCAAATCAACTGTTTTTAAAGATATTGCTGGTGGCTTCCAGCCAAACAGTAAGATTTATTATTTACCTGTATGTAGAACTGGGAAGGGGCGGAGTTTCTCCTGAGTACATGTCAAAACTAAGGATCATTGACAACCAATCTTACCCATCTCTCAATCCCAGCATCCCCCTCATCACCCATGCTCTAATCTCTCATTCAAAGTAGATCTATTCCTGGTATCCCCATTGGCCAACCTCTGCATTCTCTGTGACAGGAATGCTACATACTGAGATGTTACTGGGAATGGAAATACATTGGTTGCATGTTGAGGATGTTAGAGAACTATATTTGCAAGAAGTTGTTTTTTATTTTGGCCTGAGAGTTCATGGCTGTTGTTCAGTGATGGTCAAGGAAGTGCATAAGCCCACCCTCTCGGTCACTGTGCATTAAGTTGCATTGAATTTGTATATATTTTGATTTTTTTAAAATGCATATTATAAACTAAAGTATAAGAATTAAACATACATATATTAATACTTTTAAAAGTTATTGCTTTGAGTAAACTTTACCAAGTCCTTTGCCACCTCTGAGGCTTCACCTGCAAAGAGAGCTTATTGTAAAATCATCGGCGTACTAAGAAAGACCAGAGGACGTAAGTAGAAATGAGTGAAAAGCAAATTTAGGACAGTCATTAGAAATAATTGCACCACTCAAAGAATGCTAAATGTTTTAGTTAATCAAAATTCAATTATATGTCATAGTTATAATTTTGGTTTCCTCTCATAGCTGTTGCCCAGTGTTCATTGCAAAGAGACGTTTTCCAGAAGCAGACCAAAGGCCATGTGAACTGAAACCTGTACAGTTATGTATGCCTTAATTGGAAGAATAATTACCCTTCACTTATATTGCAATCAAGATTGCCTGGGATTCTCAACATATTCTTTAGCCTATTGTGAAAGACACTAAACACCACATTACATTCAGGCACAAACAAATACATCCATTTTCAAATAAAATATTGTGGAGAAACAGGAAGATAGAGCATGATGCAATAATATAATTTCACTCAATTGTTTCAAAATCAGACAAACTGTCAGCTGAATCTTACATTTCTTTGGCTATGTCTGAGTTGCATCCAGTTTTTCAGAGGGTCTTTTGCTTTCAGGTCTAGTGAGTCACAAACTCGTCACATTATTTACCTAGCCTGGGCAGCCTCAGACATGATTTTGGCCGTATCTTATCATGTGCCATTCTCAGAACAGCACACCACTCAATGGATATCCAGCAAAAGACTAATACCTCCTTGCACCACACAATCTTTAACATGCTGCCACGCACCCAGACCAGCACTGGCATTCTGAAGCTGCCCTACTCATTGATAGACAGAACATTTTGGAGAAGGGGAAGATGACACTGCACTTCTCTAATAGGGACCCAGAGGTCCTGGTCAAGGGGGTGTCCCAGAAGAGGCCTCTCCTCTTCCCAGGGGACAGGCAGAGGAGGCCACGCTGCTGGACTCTGGCAGTCTGCTCCCAGGTCACCACATAGGTCTGTGCCTTTTCCATGGTGGAGTGGAATTGCCAACAGTACAGCAAGAAGGTCAATGATCTCTATTCGATGAAGATAAGTGTTAGACTCTTCTCCTTGCAAACTCGCACTCACTCTATCTCCATTACTGCACATACCTCCCATCAAGAGTCATGCCCTGCCAATCTCATTATTGCTGGCAATACCTTTCATCAGGTCTCATCCACCCCATCATCCCACCCCTTTAACCATGCATGCTGTCTGTGTTGCCTCCTCATTCCATCTGGGGTTGCCTAACCAACCTCCAGGGCCAACAGACTCCACTGTGAAGCTGAGTCCCTCCACTTCAGTTATGGAATCAGGGATTCCAACTGGGAAGGACGGGAGGGAGTAAACATATTGAGAGCACTTTGGTGGCACAGACTAGATGTGATTTGATTTATTGTAGTCACAGGTACCTGAGACCAGTGAAAAGCTTTGATTGTGAACAGTGCAGGCAGATCATAGCAAGCAAGGACATATAGATTATAGGGTGCTGAGACAGAGTGAGGCATCCAGATTACAACTGCACAGGAGGTGCTTGAAGCAAGACCAACATTAATAAGATCAATGTTACTTGAAGTTAGAGAGTTAATTCATCAGTCTAATAACTGAAGTGAAGAAGCCATTCTCAAACCTGTTGTTGCATGTTCAAGCTTCTGTATCTTCTGCCTGATGGAAGAGATTGTAGGAGAGCATTTCCAGGGTGGGAGGGGTCTTTGATGATGTTAGCCACCTTTCAGCAGCAACAAGAACTGGAGCAAGATTACAATTGATTGCAATTGATTTTATTGTATTGCACACATTTCCATGCCTTAAGTTACATTTGGTTGGTTGTCTTTCTGTGTAGGCCCCAATGGCTTGGTGGTAGCATCATTCCATGGCCAAAAGAGAAGATCCATGGATATTGGTCTGTACTCAGAATCTGCTGCATTATCTGCAAGCAAGTGCATATCAACATTGGGCCGTGCTGAAACCTCTGGCCCTCCTTGTACAATATCCTGACGGCTCTGTCCAATAGGTTAGTTGTCAATGTTGTTCGTGTTGTTCCGCAATGTCTGTGGCATTTTAAGTTGCAAAGAAATGGCCCAGGAGTAGGGAGACTGCAGCTCTGTAACCTGTACAGTGCATTGATCTCTGTGGCATGTCCTTTTCCTTTAAAAGCACTAACATTGATGGGTACCGTAGCCCCCTCCCTAATGAGTCAAGTCACTTAGCCCACCCACTCTGAGCGTGGTCACAGCCATTTCCTTCCCCATTGTGCAATTATAATTTCCAGCATGATGGAATGCCACAGTGAGTACTTCTCGACTGAATTACAGCCCTTAATGTTTTGGTGAAATCCATACATCCAAATCTCCTTCTTTGGAGCCATTCCCATAGATTAAATATGTTTCACAACTCCACGGGCCCCACCCGAATCCTCTACATCTGCCTACCTGCTTACCTTCCACCCCCTTCCCCACCAGCTCTGGCATATGAAATGACCAGGTCAGGTGTGGTCAGTCACTGCATGCTCCTTTGAAGCCAGGTTGCTCCTAACCATGAAACCCTTCCCAGTCATGTGTTACAGTATTCCCTTCCACTCCCGACTTTCTCCCTGCAGCAATAGCCACTTACACATCCTACTTTCCCCCCGCCCCAAACAAAAACTTCCATGTTTGTTTATATAGAGAGAAGAGGCAGACTGACGTTGCTTCATTCCCTTTGGTGACCTGACCAGACAGCCCTGACCAGAAATGCCAGACCCCTGATTGGTGGCAGTACATTTCCCCATCTGCTTTACCCTACTTCCCTCATTCTTAATGTACTGGCTGCTATTGAGGCACAATACTGGCCATGACCTACTCCCCAGCCGGCAGAGCATGGATCCCTGAACAAAAATGCCTTGACTGGAACACAGTCAGAACCACTTACCTAAGATTTTAGGAAATGGCTACTTGCTTGTTGTGCGTGTAGTGGTTTTTCTGTGTAAACTGCTGACATATGGGGCAATTTTGAGATTGACGTAACACACACTGGTGCTTTGCTCCCCCCACCCCCACCCCTTGACTGAGGAGTGTTGACTAGCAAGGCAAGCTGCCTAGCTGTGTGAGTGTACACGCACGCCCTGCAAAGAAGAGTAAAACAATGGATGGTACAAGTAAGTAGATGTGTGCTAAGTGAATGATTGTTAAGACAGCATGCGAGCTGTTCTGAAATATAACCCAGTCAAATGTGTGAGGGAGGTCCCTGTCTGTCCTTTCTGCAACTTCCATTTATTGTTCCTGTGCACCCGAAATTCAAATCTGTACTTTCAGAGCAGCCTGCCGGTGTGGTGTCATGATGGTTGGCAGGAGTTTGGAAATCTCAGATTTCAATGCCAGCAATGGCGGATGTATGAGGCTGGTGCCCATAGTTCATGTCCTGGGCAATGGTTTGATGAAACACATCATGGAGGAAGTTCAGAGCAAGTAACAAATCAAATCCATCAGGCATCTGCTCTGGATTCCATGCTAAGTTTTCTTAACTAGGAGAAAGTGAGGACTGCAAATGCTGGAGATCAGAGTCGAAAAGTGTGGTGCTAGAAAAGCACGACAGGTCAGGCAGCATCCGAGGAGCAGGAGAGTTGACATTTCAGGATGATGAAGATGCTGCCTGATCACTGTGCTTTTCCAGCGCCACACTTTTCAACTAATGTTTATTAACATTTGGCTTGTTTGATGATTTTGGTAAAATCGAAAGCAAGATTATCAATGAAGTGAGTTGGGCCATCGAAGAAGCATTTAACAAGCAATAATCCCCCCTCTCCGACAACTTAGTTAGCACTGCCTAATGAGAATCTCACCATATTGCTCATAAAAGCACAAAAGGTGATACAAAATGCTCCTGACATTAAGAGTGGCCTCTCCAAGATTTTTAAGATCCCCATAATACCATAAGAAATAGGAACAGGAGAAGGCTGTTTGGTGTCTCAAGCAGGCTCCAACATTCAAGAGGATCCTGGGTAATTCAGCACTCCTCATGATTACTTTCTCACCCTTTCCCATAACTCTTGATGCTTCTACTGACAAATTTATCTGTCTATCTATCTCAGCCCAAAATATATCCCCACAGCAAGGTGTTCCAATGATTCCCAGCCCTCTGAGAGTAGAATTCATCATCACCTCAGTCTTAACTTTGCATCCCTTAATTCTGAGCCAATGCCCTATAGTCCTAGACTCTCTCATGAGGGGAAACGTCTTCTCAGCATTTACTCTGTCAAGCCGTTTAAGAGTCCTATGTGTTTCAGTGTGATTTCTTTTCTTTCTTCCAATTTTGAATAAGTAGAGTTCCAATCTGTTTAACATCTGCTCATAAGACAGTGCCTCCATACCGGGTATTATCCTAGAGAACCTCTCTTAACCGCCTCCAACGCAACATTGTCTTTTCTTAAATAAGGTGACCAAACCTGCTCCCAAAGTACTCCAAAAAGTATTCCAGATGTGTCTTAGAGCCAGAGACTCCTACAGCACTGAGACAGGCCCTTCAGCCCCAACTGGTTCTTGCCGACCAAAATGTCCACCCACACTAACCCCATATCCCTACACTTGGCCCATATTCGTCTAATCATTTCCTATCCACGTATTTGGTCTGATTCTGCCACAAATCACAGCCTAAGTTGCTCAGACCCCAAGATTCAAACATGCAATGGGATGGGTACTTCATGGGTGCTCTGAAGCCATCCCAATTGTTATGATACGCTAATGTGATTTGGTGCTCAACCTATCATCTTCAACATCACAGGTTATGTTAAGACCTTTTCTTTAATCATCTATCATGTGTCCAACTCACAGGCAAATCTGCTTACCCCCACATGTAATACTTAAAAAAATCTCCATGTAATTTTTAGATAAGGTGCTCTTGGAATCTTTTGTAGCATTATAGGTTGAATGGAAGCACGGTCTACTGTGTCATTGAAGAAATTCATAAAGGAATTCTTTTCATTCGAAGGAAGTGGACTTAAAAGTTCACTGTGCGGACTAGTATCAAAGCAGTCCAATTTACCGTGCAACACTGCATCAAGAAAGTTACTGAGGCCCTGTATATTGAGTGTGAGGGTACAACTTTGAAGAGGGTGCAGAGATACTTCATTCTGATAAGGGCAAGTTGACTGAGTGGGCAAATGCATGGAAGATCAAGTATAATGTGCATAAACATGAGTTTACTCACTCAATGTGAGTAATTTGTTTTGATATGCGCAATCTTTTTTGGAGATCCTCTCCACTTTGAACCAACAGTTTGTGGTGTCGATGGTAGCCATGATGTGGAGGTGCCAGTGTTAGACTAGGATAGACAAGGTCAGAAGTAACTCAACAACAGGTTATAGTCCAGCAAGTTTATTTGAAATCATAAGCTTTCAGACTCCACTACTCCTTACCAGGTGAAGTGTTCACCTGACAAAACAGCAGTGCTCCAAAAGCTAGTGATTTCAAATAAACCAATTAGATTATAACCTGCTGTCAAGTGACATCTGACCTTGTTCATCTCAGTCCAACGCTGGCACTTCCACATGGTGAATAGTTTGATAAAGGGTGAGGTGCAACAAGACCTGGCTTTTCTTGTCTAACAGTTGCTGCAAGTATGCATACAGGTGTAGTAGGCAGTGAAGAAGGTGAATGGTAAATTTGGTCTTCATTGCATGAGGATTCAAGTACAGGAGCAGACATGTTTTGCTGCAATTGTGCAGGGCCTTGGTGAGACCATACCTGGCATATTGTGTGCAGTTTTGGTTCTCCTTATCAGAAGAAGGATGTTCTGGCTATCCAGAGAGAATAGCAAAAGTTTATTGTCTGATTCTTGGGATGAAATGCTTTATGAAGAGAGGCTGGATCGGTTAGGAGAATATTTGCTGGAATTTAGAAGAATGAGAGGAATCTCTTAGAAACCTATTAAATTCTAACTAGTTTACAGATATGGCATCGGTCATTTACAACTGAGATGGGGAGATATTTCTTCACCCAGAGAGTTGGTGAGTCTGTGGAGTTCTCCACCACAGAAAACAAGTGAGGCTAAAACATTGAACGTTCCAAGAAGGAATTAGATATAGTTCTTAGGGCCAAAGGGATCAAATGTGATGGGGACAATCAGCCATGATCATCTTGAATGGCAATATCTTCTACGTTTCTATATTTTCTGTTATACTACAAAAGTACCTTAAAACTATGTCCTCTAGGTTTGGACTCTCCTACCTTGGGGAAAATATCTTAGCTATTCACCCTATCCATGCACCTCATGATTTTATAAGACTCTATAAGATCACCCTTCAGCCTCCATTCCAGGGTAAAAAAAGCCCCAGCATCTCCTTCTAATTCAAACCCTCCAGTCTCAGTAACCCTCCTGCACCTTTCTAGTTCAGTAACATCCTTCCTCTGGCAGGGTGCCAGAATTGTATGCAGTACATTTCAGAAATTCAGTTCAGAAATGGCCTGCCTTGTATCCTATGACTGTGACCCTTTGGACTGGACCATCCCCATTGACTCCAGTCAGAGGTAAACACCATCCCTGCATCCAGTCTGCCCAACCCCATCAGCATTTCTTACTTTACAATGATTGAGGGATAAATTGATGGACAATGATTAATGGTCACAGGGTGGCTCAGTGGTTAGCACTGCTGCCTCACAGTGCCATGGACCTGGATTCGATTCCACTTTCAGGTGACTGACTGTGTGGGGTTTGCACCTTCTCCCCATGCCTGTGTGGGTTTCCTCCCACAATCCAAAGATGTGCAGGTTAGGTGAATAGGCCATGCTAAATTGCCCATAGCGTTCAGGGATGTGCAGGCTACAGTAATTAGCCGTGGGAAATGCAGGGCTACAGAGATTGGGTCGGGACGTGTCTGTGGGTGGAACGCACTTTGGAGGTCAATGTGGACTCGATGGGCCAACTGATCTACTTCCACACTGTAGGGATTCTATGAAAAGGACTTCATGTATTCTCCCTAAGCAAAGAGAAGCAGGACTGTGCAAATGTCTTCACTCAGGTAGCGGGCTCACCTATGGTACAGAAAACATTCAATTTTATGCCTTTGATTCTGTGGGCATTTTATTAGGAAAAGGTCTCAAATTATAAGGTTTTCCATTCCTTGAACATGGATTTGCAATTGATATCATTTCTAGCAAATACATTTGTATGCCCAGTGAGATCTGCAGGTGAAGTCTTTGTGAAGACTGAAAAGTCAGAGTCTGATGACTTAATCAGATCTAATGCTGTTTTTATGCTGTTTTCACCTGTGTCATGAGGTGAGCATGTGGCACCAACCTTATAAGAGAACACCAGTGTTAAGGGATAGCCAGAACAAAAAAGGATAAAGGTTAATTGCATCATATTAAATATGAGCATGCATTCTCCTCCTTTTGCCTCACAAGGAAACATAGGATTCCTTGCTCTCAGGTTTCTTAGTTCTAAATGTAACTTTTGCCAGGGAGCAACCCTGTGGGCTTTTAATGGTGGAATCCTGCTTTATTCGTCTCTTCCTGAATACTGGTGACATGCCATTGATGGTGAGTTCAGGCAGGAGTAAGATTTCATGCAGAAGGTCCAGGTTTTAAAATAACCTGGTCTTCTGTCAGCAAATTTGAGTGAGAATGAAGTCTGCCTTGTAAGACTCATACTGTCCCATTGTCCCCATTTAAAATTAAGGCTTATGTCTTCAACTGGTGGTTAACTATTTTCATACCATTCATACCATTTCAAACTTCAACATTCTGGATCATTTACTAATCAAAGAACCTGAATGCACTTTGCAGGCATCTGCATCTTGGTCAAGGACATGTTGCTTCCAATTTAACTTTTTTTTAACTTATGATTAAGTTATCAAAGCCATAATGGGAATATTAAAAGTAATAATTTACCAAAGGGTTGAACTTTAATAAACTTGTCTGTTGTCATTTCTGATCTTTCTTATCTTCAAATGAGAATTGTAAAAAATTGTGGGAATTGCTTTCTCTTTGATTATTCCTGTAGGTTCATAGAAACTGTTTGCTTCTAAGCCTTAGTAGCAATAGGTTAGGTTAACTGTGGTATATCCCAGGAACATAATTTCAACCCATTCCTAGCTAAAATCAAATCAGGCATTACAATCCAAATGGTGGCGTGAAGCTGGTAGCACAGTTTGTGGTCTTTGCTCACAGGAAACAGATTCAAGATCCATTAGCATTAAGCAAATGTTAACGTTCCATATGTTATTCTGAAAAATAGACAACAGCAGTGGAAAATGTAGTGCAATCATTTACTTCATTCTGCTCCCTCACACCAAAGAGGTACAATGGATCTTCTTAAATGCAAACAGAAGACGTAGAAGCTAAATTATTCCTAGATTTTCTCTATAAGAACTTCGACATACAAGTGCACATAATTTGTCTCATGGCACATTTTCTTTCCAATGAAACCCATAGTACAAGTGGAAAAAAAAAGCAATTATCACTTTTCTATCAACAAATTTGAAATTAGTCAGTTTGACAACTAATTCTAAAGTTGGTGAAAACAAATTAATTGCTGGTAGCCTGTCAAGAAAATAGCATTACGTGGATGTCAGTTGTCAACTCTACTCACCATTAGGTACATGAATGTATAACTTCCCTTAAGCTGCAATGAGTCCTGTGAACTACCATTAAATAAATATCAAATCAAGATATTTTAGCATCCTTTCTGAAATGGAGGACAGATAATAAAAGAAACAAAATTATAACAATATCTAAGTACCAGGATTTTAGCAGGAATTTGACAATTTTATGCATGTATGTCTGTGATTCTGTATTAGCTCAAGTAGTATTCTACACAATTTTATTTATCATGCTTAAAATCTTCCATACAATGCAGCATGCTTAGAACAGCAAGTGCACAAGGGCTGGATTATTGTAATGATGATTTGCTAACTAATTGATTATGGCTCATGAATAATCAATCACTAATGTTCACAATCATTACACCCGTAGCAGCTCATTTAAAAAAATCTGTTGTAGACATCTGGTCAGTATCTGACTGAGATAGATGAAGGCAAATGCAATGTTCATTGTTGGCATGATATGGAAGTGTTTGCCACACGGTCATGTGCATTATAATGTTTTTAGAAGACTGGTACATTGCACTACAAGCTAGTGTTCAATAATATTTAGCTTGCGACAAACATAATGGGGAATATCATTACCCGTGGGATGCAAGATGTCAGTATGCAGTATCAAGGAATGATAATTCATATGTGAATTGCTGCTTACTGGTTGGCAGTTGTGCCTAGGAAGCTGGAATCATTCTTGTAAAAGTTATTGAGGTTTTATGCAAAAATATTCATCTGTGGAATAATATTTTTAAAATGTCACCAATAATGCAATTCGAGACTTTGTTTAATTACAATTGAAGTCTGTGGTGCTATCAAATTTGGATTTTTTTCTCTCATTCATAAAACAACTGCCATTGCTCATTGTATTTACTGTAAAAGCAGTTACTTGGACTGAGTTGTCAAAGAAGCAAATGTTCTCCATCTGGTTGGTAGTATTGAACAAATATTTAGCTGAGAATTAAATGGATAGCTGTGAGTCAGGCAGTACCCTTGTATTATTCAGTTTTCACAGTCATGCTGTTCAACTGAGTGTATCAAAATGTTTGGGAATTGCAAATGTAGGTGTGGTGGCCCATGGGGTTAGGGCTGTCCTTCTGATGACTTCAGTAATGTGTTGTATTAGTTGTGTACATTTTTCATCAAATACCTTAAGACAGATGTCCCTGAAGGATATCAGTTCAAGAGAATGGAATGCTCATTGTTCCAATTTTCAAAAAGGGAGACAAAGGAGTGTAAGGAAACCACAGGCATATTTATATTGACAAGATCATAGGGTTACTCGCTATGATAATTTTGACCGAGAAGGATTCAGCAGGCACAGTCTGATGGATTCTGAAAAAGAACGTCATGTTTTCTTAATTTGAACGAAAACGTTTACAAAGTGATGAGATTGAGGGGGTAACATTAGAGATTGGCTACCTGGATTTTCAGAAAGCATTTGATAAAGGAAATTGCAATAGATTGTTGCACAAGATAGAATCTTTGTGGTAGTCATGGGAAGTTGGTACAGTGGGTTAAACATTAGCTGCCAACCTGTGAAAGGATGCTCTCAATGGATGTGGATCAACTTGGAGACCAGAAAATTTCCACAAGGATTGGTGTTAAAGCCATTAATCGTTTTATATGTGATAACTCCTTTAAGGCTCATGTGGAATCACTAATTAATCTCCCTGTGATGCTGGTTAAGTCTGAGTTCCCTTGATAACAGAAAAAGACCTGTCTAGCTGGAACTCATCACTTGAACCCTTCATAAAACAGACCAAGGGATGGGCCTAGTTTACGTATGCCATAAATAGTGGCTGCATTTTGGTGTTCAACAGTGAATGATGTTCCTTTCTAGCTGGGCTTCCTGAGTCACTATAATATACACTAATTAATTTAATGAAGGTGTTGAGAGAATAATCCACAAGATTGTGAATAATATTTGCATCTGTGGAGTTGCCAGTACCATGCAGGAGACAAAATAACTGCAAAGAATGCTTGCATTTAGGGAACTGAACTTTATTTGTAATAAAATCACACAGTCTACAAAGAAACCATTCTGGCCATTGAACTTGTGCCATCTTTTTCAAAAAGTAATTGAAATAGGCCCTCTTGTCTGCTCTCTCCTCATAGCTATGCAAACTAATCCCTTAAAGATGGAGAGGGATTGAATGTCTATTGTTAAAAGGAGACAGCACAGGTCTGGAAGGCAGCAGGTGTTGAAGTAGTGGGTGGTGGCAGTTGGGTTGGAGGAGTTATGGATATAGGTGGGCAGAGACAGAACAAGAAGAGAGAAAAAAAGAAAAAAAATCCAGAATTAGAAGTGTTTTTCTTTTTGTGTGTTATCAATGATTTATGCATCATAGGCTATGGGTAATAGGATGCAGAATTCAGACCCAACTTCCCCTGCTGTCTGATTGTTGTGTTTGCATTTGTATGTAGTGACCAACTGATGCATTAGAACTATCAACTAATATGAAATATGAATGAAATAGCTCACAATGTAATGACAGGCTCATTTTTTGACTATCCATTGAAGCTTTCATTCAAAGAAAGCCTTTCTTTGTTGGAAAAATAGTCCAAAAAGGGTTATGAAATCTCTTTAAACAAAAATGCATGACTTTGTAGCATTTCGATCCCATTTGAGGAAAGAATAATTATAAGGATGAAGAATAAAAGGAAATGAAAGAGGATTCGAGACCACAGGCATATTTACCCCATAATATCAACTGTGGGCTTTTTCAGCAGTTAGTTATTAATTACAATGTATACAAGTCAATAACATGCGGAAACAACTATAACTCAGAATAATATTACTATTCACTTTTTTTTAAAATTGCTAAATTATGTCATTGTTTTTGCTATTTTCCATGCAATTTCACCATTGCCCCAGATTAAGCGTGAACCAAGAATTTCTTCAGAGCTGCACCACATTTACTGCTATAACATCTGTGGAAATGTGTCAAAAATCCCATTTACACTGCACTTGCATCAAAGTTACAGCAGTGGAGTGGAAGCAGCTCCAAGAAAGTTCTTGGCCATGAACTCATGCTGAGATGCAACTCTACCCCATCTGCTACCCTGTCCAAATAACAGTTTTTTACGTTTGAGTCTAGACAGCGACTGTTAGCAGGCTGCGGCCAGCTGATTCCGATCCTGTCCTCATTTGGATGACTACTTACATACACTACACACACTGACACAGGAATTATCTCACAGCAATCCTGGCTATTTTTCTTGCCCCTTCCGACAACACTGGGACATATGAACAGGAAGGGTTTGGAGGGATATGGGCCAGGAGCTGGCAGGTGGGACTAGATTGGGTTGGGATATCAACAGACAGGATGTGTTTCCATGCTGTACAGCTCTATGACTCTATGGCTCTATGTTACGTTTAGCTTTTGCGTCATCATTGCAGCTGAGAAAAATTAATTCGAGAGAGATGGTACTGAAACGTGGGTTTACCTGGCTTATAAGCCTTAATTCGGAATTGTGGACATGTTGGCCTAGCTTTTCAGATCCCTGTTAGAGACCAGATGTTTGTCAGTGCATGTTACAACACTCCCCGCCCTGGGCTCCAATGCAGTGCCCTCAGGGGGCATTGTCTGAGAAATTTGAACTACTCTTGAGCAATTCTCTCCAGGACCCTTCAAAAAGATTCCAACTGCGAGTTAAAATTCAGACAGTTCTTTTCCATTTATCTTACCGAGGAAACATTCGGCAGATCTCCTGGCTAACTATTCCAGTCAAGATTAGATTAGATTAGATTACAGTGTAGAAACAGGCCCTTCGGCCCAACAATTCAGACAGTTCTTTTCCATTTATCTTACCGAGGAAACATTCGGCAGATCTCCTGGCTAACTATTCCAGTCAATATAGCAGCGGAGTAGGGCAGTCCAACTGGAGCTCCTCCACTCCTTCTGTTTATTTCCCATTTTTTTCTCTTTGTTCCCTTTCTTCCCTTTTTTGAGGTGTCCCCTGATGTAGAGCAAGGTGGAGCCATGGAGCGGAGTGGGCTAGAGGCCTGAGCAGAGCACGGATGGCCTGCAGGCTGGGTGTTGAGCAGAGCAGGACTGCTGTTGGACTGGGGACCAGTGGGGGCGGTCAACGGCTTGTGCGCCTGGTCAGACCACATGTGGAAACCCCCGTGCTGACCTACTGCAGGCCTTTATATTACATTACAGGACTGTAATGCTTATCTTCTTAACATTATTTCTCATTTTATCTAATTTATGCTATGAATTACTGTCGGTAATGTAACAATTTTTTCCTTTTTTTCCCCTTTATTTCTTTATTTTGTATCTAAGTTTTGCACCTAAATATGTTGTACCTAAAATGGCACCACTTTGGATGACATTGTAAACTTTTCACTGTACTCTGGTACTTCTGTACTTGAGTACACATGAAAATAAAGGACATCCTTATTCTAAAGCTGATTTCCAATCACTCCTACTGAAACCAATCCTCACCTCCCCACCACTACACCCTAACTGGTCATGACCTCCTGACCTGACAAATTCTTCACTCCCAAACTGACCTTACCAATTCCCTATACCACCCAACCATGTTGCTGATCTGCCTTGACTAGAACCTGCCAGTCAACCACACTGGACCTGTGAGTAACAACTACATCTGACCAGACCAAATTTGATCCAAACTGACTACCCCAGCCTACATTCCACATTCCCCATTCACCAGCATTCCTACCTGCCACCTATCAACCTATCGGCTAATCCACCTGCCATCCTAATCACTTACGCGATTCACTCTCTTTACCCGCCCTATCATCATGACCATTAGATTCCCTACAGTGTGGAAACAGGCCCTTCGGCCCAACAAGTCCACACCGACCCTCCAAAGAGCAACCCACCCAGAACCATTCCCCAACATTTACCCCTGACTAATGCACCGAACACTAAGGGCATTTTAGCATGGCCAATTCAACTAACCTGCACATCTTTGGACTATGGGAGGAAACTGGAGCACCCGGAGGAAACCCACGCAGACACGGGGAGAATGTGCAAACTCCACACAGACAGTTGCCCGAGGTGGGAATTGAACCTGGGTCCCTGGCGCTGTGAGACAACAGTGCTAACCACTGAGCCACTGTGCCGCATTCAGTAACATTCATCCATTCGACCATAAGTCATCAGAGCAGAAGTAGGTCATGTGGCCCGTTGTTCTGTTCCAGCATTCAATGAGATCATGGCTGATGTGATAATCTCCGATTCCACTTTCCTTTCTATTTCCCATAACGTTAGATTCCCTCACTGATTAAAAATCTCTTTATCATAATCTTGAATATAATGAACAAACCAGCCACAACCACCCTCTCTAGTAAAGAATTTCACTTATTCACTACCCTCTGAGTAAAGAAATTCCTCCTTATTTCTGTTGTAACTAGGTGCTCCCTTATTCTGAGATTATGCCTTCTGGTCCTAAACTGTCCCACTGGGGGTAACAACCTCTTTACATCTACTGTCAAGCCTCTAAGAATCTTACATGTACAATAAAGTCAACTCTTAGTCTTCTAAGCCTCAATAAGTACAGGCCCAACTGACCCAAGCTCTCCTCACACGGCAGTCCTTCTATACACAAGATTAAAGTAGTGAATATTCTCTGGACTGTTTCCAATTCCAGGTAAGGAGACTAAAACTGTTCACAGTATTGTAGGTTTGGTCTAACCAGTGCTTTGTGTAGTTCCAGTAAAACTTCCCTATTTTAATATTCTATTCCCTTTGAAATAAAGGCCAACATTACCTTCCCTACTACTTGTTGAACTTGGACACTAGATTTTGTGAATTATGCAAGAGAACACCAAAGTCCCTTTGTCCTCAACTTTCTTCAGTCTTTCTCCATTTAAATGATATTCAGCTCCTCTTTCTTCCTGCCAAAATGCATAAACTCAAATTTTCTCCCATTAGATTCTATCTATTAAATTTTTGTTCACTGATTTAACTTGTTGATATCCCTATGCAGAGTATATTATTCTTTGCGTCATCCTCACCACATGTCTCCCCCCACCTACTTTTGTGGTATTCGTTCATTTATGCGTGGGTTTCCTCCGGGTGTTCCGGTTTCCTCCCACAGTCCAAAGATGTGCAGGTCAGGTGAATTGGCCATGCTAAATTGCCCGTAGTGTTAGGTAAAGGGGTAAATGTATGGGTGGGTTGCGCTTCGGCGGGTCGGTGTGGACTTGTTGGGCCGAAGGGCCTGTTTCCACACTGTAAGTAACCTAATCTAATCTAATCTAATCAATTCACAATGAGCATTTGAACTTACCCTACCTGGATGGGGGACTTGGCTTGCCTTCCACCCACACCTCCTCTGATATAAATTTGCTACTCTGGATCTCTCCATGGAATTGCACATTCCACATTTTGGGATTGGAAGACCTAACCAGAATTATACAGCATCATCGTAGTGCAAGAAAATGGAAGCAGAATGACAATCTATTAGTGTTTCCAACTTGACTATATATCATGGCCATTAACAGCTGAGATATTGAAGAGATGCATATGGTGGAGAGCATGAAGGTACAGTTAGTAGAATCTACATTGTACTTTTAATTATGTTGAATCATATTAAAGAATATGTTTGGGCATTTTAATTTAAATTTCCTTTCATTACAAAAGTAATATTGGATCCTTTGAACCCATAATTGCAACTTTATATGACAAGAATACAAGATCATTAGGAGTTTGCAATTATGCTATTAAAGCTGGGAATTCAAATGATTGGAATCTGTTTGGTTGAGTATTAATCATTAATATTCAACAGGGTCACAGCAACAGCCAGTTCAATCCACATAAGGCCATTGTTGTGGTGTTCAACTACCGAACAAGATGAACTTTTCCCATTCAATCCACTCCCATTCACTGCTACAAAGCTGTTCCTTTACACTTTTATATCCTCCTTCCATCTCAGCTGCCGGACTATTTTGAAAGACTGGTTCATCACCTTCACACCTCTGTAGTAAAACCTCAAATTATCTCTGCTGCAGCTGCAAGGAATACAAACCCACCTGCAAGGGATTTTTTTTTTTCAGGAGCAAATCACATAATAGAAGGTTTGTAGGCAGAAGCAGCAATTAAGCTTTATTGAGAAAGCAAATATATGCTTTGTCCCAGATATCATATGGAGTTGAAACTGCTGCGCGGTCCAGAAATCCAACAAGTTCCATGAGTGGACACAATCCTTTCCAAACTCAAAACTTTTAGTTAATATGAATGTTATTATGTGATATATTATGTTTAAATTGATTTCAGACAGTGTATATTGAATTTGAAGTATGACATAGTTGAGGAGGAAGAATGGAGCTTCATGCTAACTGAGATATCTCTAGTAAAAATAGTAGGATAACTATCCTCAAATAATTGATGATCCCCTCATGACAGTAAATCTAAACCTATGTGGTCTGTTGGGGGCATTATCCTTGTACATGTAATAAAAGTCACCTAAATTTTTTTGTATAGGAATTGACAGCATGTAACATTGCTTAATAATCTTAGACGAGGGGACAGATTATAAACGTGAGTAACTTCACAATATACCCAAAATGTAATTCTATTTATGAACTCAGCTCAGTGAGGTGCTCGATCATTTTGAATCAGAAAATCCCTGCTTCAGTTTCTGGTCTCTAGTGAGGTAAGGTGGACACAAGGCCACTAGAAATAATACTGACACCTCTGCACTGAGAAAGAGATCGATCAGTGACTAAGGTCAAGCAAAGGGGCAGGTCTCTCAGGCTTCTCCTGCAACCTGTCTTTGGCATGGTCCTGATCAATTGAAGTTCAGGGACAGGCCATTGTGTTTCACTGTATATCCGTTATTGGCATGTCCAGTGGGAACATGAGTAGCCATGGTACACTCTGTCCCTTCTAATTAACATGGGATCAGCAGGCCTACTCCAATTGTAGCTGCAGGCTCAGCTCTGTCCAGTTGAATCTCTTAGAAATCTCTCTCAGGGATCATTAATCACCATCACTTTACTTTTCCAGAAAACAGCAGCCAAGGAAATGTGAGTGCTCCAAAAGCAAGTACAAGAAAAGTCAATGCCAGAGTTAGGACTGGCTGTGTAACCTCATCAGTGTTGACTTTCTAACTTTACACTCCCATCAGGGATCCTTACCCTTTGAATTCACATGCCAGCTATAAATAATTAATTGGGAGTGTTAACAAAATTCGTAACATATGGAAGTGTAATCCATGAAAACTTGGGGAATGGTACCTGAATTCCCAACATGTGTTTCCCATGGTTAAAGTCCAACTATATAGGCTCTCACATTAAGAACAACTACTTGGACTACTTTATTTTATTTAACTATTTCTCCAAAAGTGTTGAATCTGCAAGGTTTATGAAGGTTTGTAGCTCAGGTTGAGGTTTAGGGTGTAGGTTTGCTCGCTGAGCTGTAGGTTTGATATCCAGACGTTTCATTACCTGGCTAGGTAACATCATCTGTGGCGACCTCCAAGTGAAGCGAAGCTGTTGTCTCCTGCTTTCTATTTGTATGTTTGTCCTGGATGGGGTTCCTGGGGTTTGTAGTGATGTCATTTCCTGTTCGTTTTCTGAGGGGTTGATAGATGGTATCTAGATCTATGTTTGTTTACGGCGTTGTGGTTGGAGTGCCAGGTCTCTAGGAATTCTCTGGCATGTCTTTGCTTAGCCTGTCCCAGGATAGGTGTATTGTCCCAATCGAAATGGTGGTTTTTTTCATCCGTGTGTAGGGCTACGAGGGAGAGCCACCACACACTGCTTGTNNNNTGTGTAGGGCTACGAGGGAGAGAGGGTCGTGTATTTTTGTGGCTAGCTGGTGTTCTTGTTTCCTGGTGGCTAACCTTCTTCCTGTTTGTCCTAAGTAATGTTTGTGGCAGTCCTTGCATGGAATTTTGTAGATGACATTGATTTTGTCCATGGGTTGTACTGGGTCTTTTAAGTTTGTTAGTTTTTGTTTGAGAGTGTTGGTGGGTTTGTGTGCTACTAGGGTTCCAAGGGGTCTTAGTAGTCTGGCTGTCATTTCTGAGACTTCTTTGATGTATGGTAAATGACAGCCAGACTACTAAGACCCCTCGGAATCCTAGTAGCACACAAACCCACCAACACTCTCAAACAAAAACTAACAAACTTAAAAGACCCAGTACAACCCATGGACAAAACCAACGTCATCTACAAAATTCCATGCAAGGACTGCTACAAACACTACGTAGGAAAAACAGGAAGAAAGTTAGCCACCAGGATACACGAACACCAGCTAGCCACGAAAAGACACGACCCTCTCTCCCTCATAGCCCTACACACAGATGAAAAAAAACCCACCATTTTGACTGGGACAACACACCTATCCTGGGACAGGTTAAGCAAAGATATGCCAGAGAATTCCTAGAGGCCTGGCACTCCAACCACAATGCCATAAACAAACATATAAATCTAGACACCATCTATCAACCCCTCAGAAAATGAACAGGAAATGACATCACCACAAACCCCAGGAACCCCATCCAGGACAAACATATAAATAGAAAGCAGGAGATAACAGCTTCGCTTCACTTGGAGGTCACCACTGATGATGTTACCTAGCCAGGTAATGAAACGTCTGGATATCAAACCTACAGCTCAGCGAGCAAATCTACACCCTAGTGTTGAATCTGAGTCACGTTCTCAATTCTGCCTTATGACAAGAAGAGACTTTTTTTTTAAAGTCAGAAAAGGCCTGGACGTTTTGCTGTCCTTCAAAATTACCAATTTCCAAGATTCCTGCCCCCAGCACCATGTTCAGGCTGTGTTTGCTGCAGCAAATACAGGTGTGAGTAATTCATCCATTGCTGGCATTTACACCTGTGCTAGCTCCAGTTCAAACAATCCCCATACAACTTTTAGTCAGTCAGCCCTTTCTGTAAGAATTAGTGGTTTATGGCACCCCAAAGGAGTCATGAACCATGTAAGAACCCTAGTAGTACATGAGAAACAAGAAAACAAGAAATCATCTGCTCTTGGATTTCTCTCATTGACAGCTGTTTAAATTGCTAAAGCAAAAATAACAGCTTTTAGTTTGGGTAGGTAGAATTGTTGTATTATAAGCTGAACATATTTTTACAATATTCATTAATTATGCAGGTCTGTTCTGTAAAGTTAAGCTGATCATTACATTTACCAGTGGTATGTAAGTGTTGGGAATATGAGAGTACCTTTCTCATGAGAAAAAAATGACTCTAAGTTTTCAAAACTGAAGAAAACACTGTTTAGGAATGGTAGTTTGTCATGATCCAAAATAAGCTAAATTCCTCCAATTTCCAATTTAGAGGATTAAAGGACACCTGCTGGTAGAACACATTAATTGACAGACCATCTGGTGTAGCATAAAAATCTTTTAAAATGGCATCTTAATTTAGATAGGCTTCTGCAACTCTGCAATGACAGATGAGCCGATTATAAATGTTTGGGTTTGTTTTCATAGCCACAGAGTCATTTATCTCACCTGGGGTGTATGTGGGCAATTTGATCAATAGTTTCAAGATGTTCTTAAGGAATTGTCTGTGTTTGGATTTGTTAAGTAAGTGTTTGTTTTTGCTTACATTGGCCAATTGAGGAGATATATTTTTAACTGGGATTTTGCATGCGAGTTATTTTCAGTATGAAGCAAGTTGAAATGACAACTCTTTACATGTTCATTTCAAAGCTCCTGGATGTGTCCAAGTTGATACAGACTTTGTGGTTCTGGATCAGGTGCATCAGCAGACATAGAACATAGAACATTACAGTGCAATACAGGCCCTTTGGCCCTCGATGTTGCGCCGACCTGTCATACCGATCTGAAGCCCATCTAACCTACACTATTCCATGTATGTCCATATGCTTGTCCAATGACGACTTAAATGTACTTAAAGTTGGCGAATCGACTACCGTTGAAGGCAAAGCATTCCATACCCTTACTACTCTCTGAGTAAAGAAACTACCTCTGACATCTGTCCTATATCTATCACCCCTAAATTTAAAGCTATGCCCCCTCGTGCTCGCCGTCACTATTTTTGGAAAAAGGCTCTCCCTGTCCACCCTATCTAACCCTCTGATTATCTTATATGTCCCTATTAAGTCACCTCTCAACCTTCTTTTCTCTAACGAAAACAGCCTCAAGTCCCTCAGCCTTTCCTTGTAAGAACTTCCCTCCATACCAGGCAACATCCTAGTAAATCTCCTCTGCACCCTTTCCAAAGCTTCCACATCCTTCCTATAATGCGGTGACCAGAACTGTACACAATACTCCAAGTGCGGCCGCACCAGAGTTTTGTACAGCTGCAGCATGACCTCATGGTTCTGGAACTCGATCCCTCTATTAATAAAAGCTAAAACACTGTATGCCT